>NC_051223.1:11263199-11358199 GCF_015220715.1 Pygocentrus nattereri | reverse complement strand
GCCGTAACTCTGATTTTTAACAGTATTTTGATGGCATGTTTACGTTTCAGCTGTCTGTGTATGGTTGGTTGCTAGGCAACAGATGCGACAGTTGATTGCCACCTACGGATTGAGAATGAGAATGAGTTGAGAACAAGACTCACTTCATGAACTCATTTTAGGTGAAAATCCTCCAGTGTCTCTCTTGGTAAACCAGTCTTTTAATAGAACGTCATTAATTAGTGACGCTGACGTCTATTAAAATGATCAGAAGCACAAAACACTGAAGATAAACAGTTTCCATCAGGTAGAACCGAGTGGCTCTGAAATCACTTTTACAAACAAGCAAAGTTTCAGTTTAAGATTTATTTACAATTTAGTTTAAGTTTATTCTAAGTTTAAGTTTAATAAAAACTGGCTTTAAACTCTATTTTAAACTCTATATTTTCATTTACTATATTGATCTGTAGGCCTCTGTTCATAAGCATAAACCAGCCCAAACTAATTTACTTTAAAATGAAATGGTGTTTGTATAAATTCAGAAAAAACCCGCGTCAGTCACGACTGCATATGTGGACGTATTTCTATATTTTGCTCTATTTACACAAAGTTAGGTTAGTTCATCATTTATGTTGAATTGACTCACCCAAAGTTTTACACTGCTGCGCTGACGTTGCACTGGGTTGGTATGACCAACAGGTCAAAACAAGCTCTAAACAAAGTGACCGCTGTGCCCTGATTGGTGCTCTTGCTTTGCGCTTCTTTCGTTTTGACATGTTACGTTTTTATACACACAGAAACCAAAAGGAACGACAGATTTCTCAAAATGTAGTGGAGGAAAAAGGAAGATATTTGACTTTGAAATGTAGTGGAGTTAAAGTAACAAGCTGCCCAGAATGGAAAAACTTCAGTACAGATACACAAAAAAATACTTAAGTACAGAAACTAATTACAGTCCACCACTAATCACACAGATCATTAATAAAGAATAATGTGTGAATACAGAGAGTTTTGGTTGAGATGGTATGAATTTGAGTTTATGAATTCCAGAAGGAGCTGATTTCTTCTTTCTGAACTCTCTGTCTTTCACGCGCACTCACCGTCACGCTCGCACGCTTTGTAACACTTCACCGTGAGCGGAGGATGTTAACGTGAGGGCATTTCCTTCTGTTTCACATTTGAGGTTCCTCTGCGGTCTGGATTCTCGCTAAAGCCGTGTCACGTCGGCTCCTTCACAGATTCACCTAAAATGAGCAACTCTCGAATGCATACCCGCCTCCAAAAGCTGCTGATGAACTCGTATTTGTGTGGCCACAAGAAAAGTATATGCTTCAAAGAGGCAGAGTAGCTGGTAGCTCCAGAGGCTCTCACATCTGTCAAGAAGCTGAGGGTCTGATTTTCTGAACTTCCACTCCACAACTACCACAACAGGATATGTTTATCACTGAAGTTGATCACCAGCAGATGGAGCAAATTAGCCAGTAACTTGTTCCAGAGGCAGTGGCTGGAACGTAGCTTGGAAGTAGATGCGTGCCCTTCCCAAAAGGTCAGAAAGGCATCATTATCTCAAAGCGTGATCCATCACGGTACTCGCACTTTTAATCGTCCATTGGTCCACCCAAGCAGCGTGAAGCAGACAGAAGGGCATGACAGTTGAGCTACCATTGCCATCTGAGGGCTAATGTGGCCTTATTTCATTCTACTATGATCAATGTATTCATAATGACTCACTAAGAGCATTATTTATTCTCGCAATCTGAGATTTCCTTATTTTTCTTAATATAATTTTGTAATGTTTGCTTTTCCGTACATGGAACTTACACACTGTGCCCCTCAGACACTGCTGCCTCCTCCTTAAGATACATATCCCATATTCACAAAAGAGGTCAATAAATACGGGAGGCAAATACAGCTGAAAAAGAAATGTGATTAATTAAAATAAAGTAAAATAAATACAATTTAAAAAATGAAATGTAAATGCAAACCTCTTTTTCCCATTTCTTTTTCCAAACATCTGCACAAATATCCTGCCAAAACTGAAAATGAAAGGAAATACCTACATTTGCAATTTCATTTTTCACATGAGCTGTCAGACCAAAAGCCATCAGGCCAAATGCCCTTAGACCAAATAGCATCAGATCAAAAGCTGTCAGACCAAACGGCATCAGACCAAATGCCATGAGACCAAACGTCGTCAGACCAAACGTCATCAGACAAAATGCCATCAGACCAAATGTCGTTAGACCAAACATCATCAGACCAAATACCATCAGACCAACTGCTGTCAGACCAAACGCCATCAGACCAACTGCTGTCAGACCAAACGCCATCAGACCAAACGTCATCAGACTAAATGCCATCAGACCAACTGCTGTCAGACCAAACGGCAGCAGACCAAACGGCCTTAGACCAAACGCCATCAGACCAAATGCCATCAGACCAACTGCTGTCAGACCAAACGCCATCAGACCAAACGTCATCAGACCAAATGCCATCAGACCAAATGCCATCAGACCAACTGCTGTCAGACAAAATTAATTTTCATGTCTTTTTTCAGTATCTTGACCCATTAGCTAGGGTGCTTAAATGTTGGATGGCCAGCGTTTTTAAGTTGAAGTGGTCAGAAAACTGCACTTTGGAGAGTACAATGTATATTCAGGAGTTATTTTTGTTATGGCAATGTTAACAAATATGCTAAGTTTCATGTCTTCATTTCTTGGCTTAAGCTTTTTCCAGAAGCCTCGTCTCATCCAACAAAAACTTGAAATGGATGATGTTCATAAGGTGTCCATCAAATGCTACATTTGCAGGCTGCTTTTACTCTGTTAACATTTAGCTTTTAAAATATCCAAAAGTTATACGTTTGGCTTGGTATTTGGTTTAGTTATTCTCCACTTCACTGTTGACGAAGTCTCGGGTGATGTCTGCACACTGAGAAATGTAACAAAAGCCTGGATTTCCGTCATTTTCCCAGTGACGTTGGGCAATAAGCTGGAGGCTTCCACCGCTAATTCTTCTATTGGTAAAGGCCAACCCACCTGCCATTACATCACTGAAATAACAACCAGAGCTCTTCTGCGCAGCAATATGAAGATTCCAGCTGCTGCTCTGCCTCAGTCTTGCTTAGTTTGGGTAACGGTTCTCTTAGAAACCAGTAGTCTGAACCAACAGTCTCTCAGACAGTGCTGAAGGTGTTCTTCAGCTGTGATGGATTCTGTACCTCTTCCAGAGACTTCAAGGTCTGCGCTTTAACATTTTTACCTTTCTCTGATTTTTCAGAAGGAACGTATTGTCCTCTCCTATGCTAGCTTCAGTGGTTGACCAGCATGTCACCATCCAAAAACACAACATATCGCTGTTGTCCGAAGAAAACCTCATATCTCCAAAATGGTAACTTTACAGGAGAAGGAACTTACTCTAATTTTAATGTAAGTCAATGGAACCAGAATTTTTTCCAAGTCATTTTAGGTGATTTCAAATAGAAACTTTGCTTCCAAACCAAGGGTGTGCCATGGTTTGGGGTTGTATTAGTGTTCATAGCAGGGATGAGTTGCACATCTGTAAAGGTAACATCAATGCATTATTTCTAAAAACAACCTGAAAGGTTGACTTGTCAAAGCACAACATGTTTCCACTAAGCATCAGTCCATTTCAGATGAGCTTGAGCCCAAAGAAGTTGGCAGCATTTCTGAGTCGAGGAACATTTGGCTTCCGCTGTCCTAACTTGCATTTGTCGATGCAGCGAAATATTTTTACCTTCTTCTGATTTTTCTGTAGAAACATAGTGTCCTCCGCTATGCTAGCTTCAGCAGGATAATTAGCTGTCAGGCTAAGCTAATTCCCTACTGGCCAAACTAGCACATACAAGCATGAATTCCATACTGGTGTATGCTGTTCTGGTGCTGGTTTAGCTGATCACCCAGCATGGTCATAGTGATTGAGCAGCATGTCACCATCCAAAGCACAGCATATGCTCATTTGCACTGGTTTCTTCTAGCAGGATTTTGCAATGCAGAACTTTTTTAAAGAGTTCCAATATGAACTTAAGTCCAGCTTAAGCTTCAGGTTTAGAATGAAAATCCTGGTGCACTTCTGTTTTTGTTCTTGATGGCTTACAGCACAAGCTAGCAGAGATGGAGTAGAGCTACATAAAGCCCAGTTTTAACATAACAAAGCAAATGTTTTAAAATTTTAAGTAAATCTAAGTGGAATTTCATTTATTTTGCACTTATCCACACTGGATGAGCAACCATTATCAAGTCTGTGGTTCCTCACCTTCAGAGCCTCGCTGCCTCCACAGAGACATCATAACCCAAAACATGTGGACTGATAACACAGCAAGAGTCAGAGATCAGTTTAGAGATCTATGAGTCAGGAGGAAATAAACTCCTCCATTCTAGACTCAATTATTCTGTGTCCGTAACTCATACAGTTATTGTGATGGTTGGGAAAAAAACTGAGACTGTTTTCTCTGAAATGAGACCGAGATCATGACTGTAGTTCAAAATCTGAGGGAACAGCACCCCTTTTTACTCTGGGGCAACAGTTAACAGGTTAAACCACTTAGTAAGGTCATTCAGAGTGTTTTAGATAAACTTACCAAGTCAGAATTGTTCACAGTGGTGGTGATAAGAGCCAGACGCCCACCTCTAAAAGCTCCCTCACAGAAAGTTCCTACATGAGATGGTTATGAATTCACTGCCTGATGACTGAGACATCATTTTAGGTTAGTTTTGAGAAGATTTGAGGTTGTGCTTTTTAAATAAATTTATGGTAGAGAAGTACATGCAGGTGGCAAAATGATTTACGAACTTTTTTTTTCAGATTTACGTGTCTATGACAAGCTTCAGATGTCTGTTTAATCTAGAACAGTGACAAAAATGTTCACCTGCACCAGCGTGTTAGATAATAACATACTATTACAGATCCCAAAGGGGTGCTAGCAGAAATTAATATTATCATAAACATATTTTTGCTCATTTTTTTAGAGAGTTGGTGACATTTATGGCCTAAACTGAAGGCAGAGTTCTGGAAGTCACAGATCCCCAATGATATTAATATATAAACATAATGCACATTTTAAAAACTTCATTTTCATCTCATTTGTCACATCCAATCAGAGCAAATCAGCCAAATCTGCAGATTTCCCATGACACTCATGCACTCTGCATTGTTACAAAGCTCAAAGAAACCCTGATAGTCGTATGTGTTTCACAGGCTGCTCAGTGTGGGCAGCGTCACACTTTGTGGTGGTCCTGTGGGTTATCAGGGGATCCCCAGATCTGCAGTATGGGTGGTCAAGGGGACAACGGAGGGCCTCCGCCCTGGCAAACCTCCCAACCCACATACAAACCCCCACTGCTCTCCAAAAACAAACTGCTCCAAAATACACTTTGTCTTTCAATTACACGCTCCCCATTCCGCAGAGCTGAGCCGTGGTGGCTTAGTAACACAGCGACATACGGATTCGGACATCGGTAAAGTGTGTCGCCTCCTTTGTTGATGTGAAATCATTTTCATGCAGCTTATACGCAGAGGCCACACTTTCATTTATTTCACTTACAGTCAGAATTTATTCCTTTTTTCCATGATATGCCTTCATTCCAGCTTCCATTCTTCTCAGGTTCGTCACTTTCAGCACCTTAAAGAATCTGCAGACACTCCTCCAAAGCTCAGTCTTAGGAGCTGGTTGATGATTTTCTGAAGTAATCAAACCCATTCAGTGGTGTTGAGGTCTGGAATCTGGGGCGGTCAGTCCATCATTCAGCTTCTTTATTTGAGGTGTCCATCTCCTTTTCTCAGTGAGGTTCTTCTCAATCAGCTACACATCCTTTCAGACCCACAGTGCTGAGTGGTCTTCTCACAATGGAAGGATGGACAGAAACACCTGTGGATGCTTTCAGATCTGGAGCAGCTTGATTTTCTCCTCTCTCTCAAAGATCAAAAAGATCAAAAAGCTTTAAGTGCTCTTTATCTGATAGGGGCAGTTTTGGTGTCTACCAGGTCTTCCAGGTGGTTGTTAGGAGTGGTAGTGATAGGAACCAGACGTCCCCCTCTAAAAGCTCCTCACAGAAAATTCCTACATGAAATGGTTATGAATTCACTGCCTGAATGACTGAGATGCTGTTTAATGATAGTTTAGAGAACTTAAACTCCATTCATGGTGGAGGGATACATGCAGGGCGCTGTGCGGCAAAATAGTCCCCAAAGAAAACGTATTATTCCAGATTTTTCACTCTTTCCATCATCAACATTCCATATAAACTCAGAAGACTTGTGTAGGTTATCTGGTGGCTCTGGATGGTACATAAAATCTATATCTGTGCTGTAGTCATAGCGACCCCTGGTTCCTATCACCACCACTGTAAAGTCGTCCGAACCATTTCACACCAAACCGCTCGGAATGTCTCTGATTACATCTCATACACTGAGTTATGGAGAAATTTTTGAAAATCAAAAGAAATACATAAGTTAATAAGTTAATAAGTTTTATTAACTGCCCGTTAGATGGTGAACAGGCACATGAAATATAATATAAAAAACAGATTTAATATAATAAAATATTGACAAAGGAGAAACTTAGATTAGATCATCTTAGATTAGTTGGTTCTTCAAGCTTGAATATGTTCTTACAAGGCAAGGCGGGTTTATTTATATAGCACGTTTCATACACTGTGATCATTCAAAGTGCTTTACAAATGAGAAAATACAAAGGTGATTCAGAAAAGTGTAGGAGAATTATTAAAACAGATAGAAGAGAAGAAATCAAACATTAAATTAAGGATCAGATTAAAGGTGAAATGAGGATAATGGAGCAGCGTTAGAGGAGAGAAGTGCAGTAGAGCTTACAGTGTTTTAAACTAAGCTGAAAGCTGCTCACATAGGAGTTTCCAGGCCAGATTTAAAGGTGTCCAGTGCTGAGGCTGTCCTAATGACATTGTGAGTAGAATTTAATCAGTATAAATAAAAATATCTTTGAATTAAACTACAATTATTATGATTTCACTCACTCATCACCTAAAGCCAAGGTTAACCATTCTACCTTTACCCCGATTCTCAGTTTATCTGAGTCTGAGCTGGTCGGCTTTAGTCTGCAGATTTTTGGGTCATTTGGAGAGAAAGTTGAGTCGTGTTTGAGGGGCACAGACCCAGATTTTTGGCCTCCTGTTTCAGACCAGTTGCAGTTTATCGAACATTGATTTTTTTTCACGACTGAGTGAATCTAGTGTAAACACATTCAACGGCTCAATCTCTCCTTCTCCTTTGTTACTCCTGCAACAGCCAATGAAAACTGATAGAACGAAAGAAGAAAAAACAGCAAGTAAACAAAGACAAATGGCGACAAGTCTCTCACATGTGAACTGAAGCTTTATAATGAGCTGAGTTTTAGGAGCAATGGAGTTTATGTAGATTTAAAACTTTAAAAAATGTTTTAATCACATTTTAAATCCCTGATTCTCACTTAAACATGTTTACGTGCTGCTTCTTTACTGTGTAACCAGCAGCAGCAGGTCCATCTTTGTTTATTTGGGTCTCCTCTACAGGAGAACGTGAGAGTTCACGAGAGTTCGCGAGATTAGATTCTGCAACAGCTGAGAAGTTGAGTAGTGTGTGTTTCCTAATCGTTTTGTCTGTGATCCCCAATAATTCAGTATCCCAAAAAAATCTCCAAAAACCAGTCGGATAGTTTGAGATGCCCAGTCTTTTTATAATCTGTTCAGGCTTCAAAGTTGTGTAGTGAACCCAAGGCTTAAGCTGCTTATCCTCCTGGGCTGCAGTGGGTGCCGGAGCCCATCCCAGCACTCATTGGGTGAAAGGCAAGAAACACCCTGCGTTGTGTCCCAATTCAGGGGCTGCATCCTTCGAAGGACACTGTCTACAACAGCACATCTTTCGAAGGCTGTGTAGACCCGTGAAGGCTGAACCAGAGTGAGATGGTCTGCCCTGTGGTGGATTTCCTTATTGTGTCACAGATGCTTCTCTCAGTCGGCTCTTTGCTTCCTAAAACAAAATGAACTGTTAGCATAAGGTTTGTTTCAGACCACATTTATTGGCTTTGTTAACATTTAAATTGTCTCCTCAGTTGCTGTTCGCTCCTTTACTGATGTCACCGTATTCATGAATCCTCGCGGGCACGTAGTGAACCTTGGGATATGCTGGCTGGTGAAGAATCCATCCATTGGATCCTTCATTGCCATGGAGAAGAAGGATGCATTTCTTGGCCGGATAGACTGTCCCATTTGAAGCCTCCTTAGTTGCACCACTGTGACTCAATCGGCCTTCAAATGCAGCCTCTGAAGGACACAGCCCCTGACATGGGATGCAGTTCTGGACAGGCCTCAAAATTTCAGTTAGAAGGAAAATGCTATCATTAATGAGAGCAATGAGATTTGTTTATAGGCTACACTGATGTTCTGGACGAGTGTGGGCTTAATGAAAACCCCAGACAGAATGGGAGCATTTCATATGGGAAATCAAAGAGCTCAGCAAGACCAGTGACCAATCCAAACTCAGCTGTGGCCTGTAGGACAATTCCCCATCTCCATATCAAAGGTTGAGCACTGAAAGATGACATCATATGGCTCTATTCCCAGCAAAGGGTCATTAGCTGTAATCAGACAAGCAGTGGCATTTCTCCAAGCAGTGAAGAATTATCAATAAGTCTTTAGAAATGCGGCCCATTAAAGTGGAACGCCACCTCTTTGTCGGGTGTGTGAGCAGTTTGGTGTGAAATGGTTTCAGATGTCTTTACAGTGGTGGTGATAGGAGCCAGGGGTTACCATGACTACAACACAGATATAGACATTTTATTTACTTTATAAAAAAGTTCTTGTGCTTATAATCTAATAAAAAAGTGTAGCTGAACATAAGTAGCACTAACATCATCTGGTGTCATGATGATGTCTAAAACATATTTTTTTTGCATATTATGCAAAAGCTTTGTTGTCACTTTTTTGCAGAATTTGAAAACGTTTATGTTTTCAAACTTCATGATAAATGGTCCAAAAGTACTTGGAAAACAGCCTGGTTACATTACCTTCCATCACAAATTAATAATGTTCTCCCTTCTCCTGTAAAGTTACCATTGAGATCCTAGAGATATGATAAAAGAGATAAAAATTCCTGGAATGAGAACGTTTGAACAGTTTTTAAGCTTGGTGTTAGGGTCATTTCACTTTTAAATCAACAAAAACATCTTTAAAAGGCTTTAAATCAATTCTGTGATGCTCAAAATTAGATACATTCCAGACTATTCCTGCTGAAAATGTTAAAAAATAAAGTGACACATAAGATAATAAACTGCTTTATCAGCTCATACGTTTCTCTAGAACAGAGCATTTCACTGAATGACTCTGTTTACATCTTAACCATTTGACCGTTTCCTTTAACAAACCGTACGAAAGAAGCACTAGTGGTGATTTGAGAAAAAGAAAGACAGTTTGTTGGTTTATGGTCAAATTAAGCATTTCAGCTTTACAGCAAAGTGAAATAAATGAGTTCTCATTGGCTTCTCATTTCTGAGGTCACCCACTACACTAAGGGTCAATCTCAATGACCCTTATTCATCAAAGCTACATAAAAATTTGATCACATACGAAAGTCATGTAGCTAAACCGTGAACCGTTGGTAGGAATGAGGAGAGATTTGAGCTCAACCAGCTTCAGTACGCGAAATCAAGCCCCAGTCTAACAGCACCTCATACACATATTTACATTAAGCTCCCTAATTCATACAGATGTTTCTGCAGGGAGCCAATAAAACAACAGCATTCAGCAGATTGATGGAGAATGTGTTTTATATGGTCCTATATAGATCCTTTTTAAAAATGGTTCTATATATTACCGTTCTGCTATTGTTTAGGATGTCAAGCTTGCAACACTAGTGGAACCATTTTTGGTTCTATATAGAGTCATGAACAGCACATTCTCCATCAATATGAAGAACAATCTCACCATGCAAAGAACCATTTAAGCATGCAAATGGTTCTATTAGTAAACAGAACCATTGTCTTTACTTAAGAACACTCAAAGAACCGTTTTTTCAAATGTGAAATAATAGTGAAAACTTTGTTATGATGGCTGAATGACTGTGTAGTGTGATCATTTTCATGAAATGAAAATTAAATACGGTGTATTTTTGTTTTGTTTTATGCTTTATGTTGTTTATTTTGTGGGTGGAGTCAGTAAGATAAAACATTCAGCATTTGTTTATACCAGCATGCATGGAAAATGAGTGCATCCACTTTTGTGCCTCACAAATGTTTAGTTTTATTGTTATTTTCCATTTTTATTGTTGTTCCCAGCTAACAGGATGAGGATGTTTTGAAGATGCATTGAGGATGTTTCAAGGATATATTGAGGATGTATTGAGGATGTTTGGAGGATGTATTGAGGATGTTTTGAGGATGTACTGAGGATGTTTTGAGGATGTTTTGAAGATGCATTGAGGATGTTTGGAGGATGTATTGAGGATGTTTGGAGGATGTATTGAGGATGTATTGAGGATGTATTAAGGAAGTATTAAGGAAGTATTGAGGATGTTTGAAGGATGTTTGGAGGATGTATTGAGGATGTACTGAGGATGTATTGAGGATGTTTGGAGGATGTTTTGAGGATGTTTGGAGGATGTTTTGAGGATGTTTGGAGGATGTATTGAGGATGTTTTGAGGATGTACTGATGTTTTGAAGATGCATTGAGGATGTTTGGAGGATGTATTGAGGATGTTTGGAGGATGTATTGAGGATGTATTGAGGATGTATTAAGGAAGTATTAAGGAAGTATTGAGGATGTTTGGAGGATGTTTGGAGGATGTATTGAGGATGTACTGAGGATGTATTGAGGATGTTTGGAGGATGTTTTGAGGATGTTTGGAGGATATTTTGAGGATGTATTGAGGATGTTTGGAGGATGTTTGGAGGATGTATTGAGGATGTTTGGAGGATGTATTGAGGATGTTTTGAGGATGTTGTCAGGGTCACAGGTTATGCTACATGGTATGTATTTAGAGAACATTCCCAGAATAACATTACTAGAATGTGCATGTAAAATTCTCAGAATGCTTTATAATGAAGAAATTCTAGCCAGGTTATTTTTATTATAGATAGTTTTGATCCTTTACTGTTAATCAGGCATTTTTTTCAGGTTGCTAAACTAATGTGCTCAAATTTACAAACTCCACCAGATGTCAGTTTGATCGTACAGATACGCCAAAGATGAAATAACAAAACAGTCACATGCGCTTATTTTACAATCAGATTTAATTTAGCACACTTTGATAAATAAGAGCCAGTATGCACATATGATCAACTCTCTGACATACTGGATGAAGTAGATAAGGCAGAAAGCTCCTCGGCCTCAGTGCAGCCGGCCTCGCTCTGGGAGCATTTGGAAAGGCTGCAGTCAAAACAGTCTGGAGAACGTCAGGGTGAAGTGGATCAGACCAGCTTCGCTTTGCTAATTTACTCTCATCGGCGGCCAGGCACGGACCGCATCTGTGGACTGTGAGGTCGATAAAGCCCCGGATCTGCTCTGCCTCTCAACTGCTGAAAGAATAAAAGAGGAGAAACGTTACAGCCTCTGCTGCTGTGTAGTGTTCTCGTCCAATCCAGCAGAACAGTCTGAAGAAGGAACTCCAGATGAGGTTTAATGGAGGAGCAGAGGGAAAAACAGCCTGGAGTCAGCCTTTCTGAACGACCTGTACTTTGTTAAAGTGTTTCCCAGCCATGCACTGATAGGAGAATCGTATGGAGCCCCTAAGGGGCCAAAGTAAAAAAAATGTTAATGACATTGCGTTCTCTCACGAATATAATGTGTATAATGTGCAAAAAAAATGCATTCTCTCGCAAAAAAAATGCATTCTGCTGTTGTTTTCTGCAAGTTCTCTGTAAATGCAGCTTTTACTGTGCAAGGAATCTCGATCTCAGGTTCAGTTCAATGTGTTCAATAAAAATAGAATCATGGTCCACTTTGAGAAGCGATGCTGTGTCTTTATATTTCAATCCAAGGTCAATGTAAAATTCAATGAGCTGCTCCATATCTGAGCTTAAGCAAAGCACAGCTTTTGCAAGCGAATGTGAAACATTTGCAAGGAAAGGCCCATTTTTTGTGAGGGAATCCAAAACCTTTGCGAGGGAACACAATGTCACGATGTAAGCCCATGTCTGAGATTTTTCATGTACGGCGACATATAAAGGTCTATAAAATATAGAACTTGGAACTTATTCCACCTGTGTCGGCATTACAGAGATATGTTAATTTATTTAACATTTATTTGTTGTTTACAATCAGTGGTGTTCAGATGGGGCCACTGAAAATCTTGGGCTGGCACCAAAACCAAAAGCCAAAACTGAATTTCAGGAATTCTGTGATGCAGTTTATGGCAGTTTATTCAGTAGTTGAAAGCTTTGTCTGGATGAGAGTTGAGGAATTGCTCACTGATATATTTTAGTTTCCTATTTTACAGTTAATGGTACTAATCATGTGTGTATCAGTTTTACAGCGACTCTTTCAATAAAGAGTTCTGGCTTCGAGCTGCAGCCGTGGTTTTTCATTCCTAACGACTGGAATCTGCTTAGACCACAGCTCATGTTCACACTCAATGATGTATCTAGAACTTCCAGAAGGACAGTGGGGATATTAAAGGATGTTTGCATTACCCTCATGTGCAAAACCACAGCTGCTACATTCTTTTATATCCACCTTTTTATTTTACTTATTCTAATTTTTTATCATTTTAAATTATTTTATCATTTTAAATTATTTTATAGGGCGGCACAGTGGCGTGGTGGGTAGCGCTGTTGCCTCACAGCAAGGAGGGCCTGGGTTCGATTCCCCGACCGGGGTCCTCTCTGTGTGGAGTTTGCATGTTCTCCCCATGTCTGCATGGGTTTCCTCCGGGTTCTCCGGTTTCCTCCCACAGTCCAAAGACATGCAATCAGGCCGACTGGACATGCAAAATTGCCCCTAGGTGTGAGTGTGTGAGTGACTGTGTCTGTCTGTCTGCCCTGCGATGGACTGGCGACCTGGCAACCTGTCCAGGGTGTATCCTGCCTTCCGCCCGAAGACTGCTGGGATAGGCTCCAGCACCCCTGACGGAGAAGCGGCTTAGAAAATGGATGGATGGATTATTTTATAGTTTAATTTTCTACTATTTCTTTTTATCATTTTAAATTGTATAGTTTTTCTTTTAATATCTTGTGCTTTATATTTTACATTAGCCTATATTTTTGCTTTACATGTGACAGTCACACATTCTATATGTTGTTATTTTTGTGTTATGTATTGTGTTATGTTGTTATTTTTAGGAGACCCTGGGCTGCTCAGATACGCCATTGTTTGACACGTAAATGCAGACAGGAATCTGATATCTTTATGAATTTGGGTCGTATCAAATTCAAAATTTGACCCAGCGCCTGCTAAATCTAGCATGTTTTTAATTATAAAGGTCTGGAAAACAAGTGCAGTCATAGTTATCTTTGCAGAAACTGTTAGTCTGGAGTGTCTCTGAAAGTGCAGTAATTTTGATGGTGATTCATTCTGTTGGTTATTATGAGTAAAAATAAACAATAAGCAGAAGGCGGACATGGTTTTTATTGAACTTCTGTCCTATTGGATTCAGGATCAATGCTAAAACTCGGATCCACATCAAGACAGGCTTTAGTTTTAATTACAGATTGAGCTGCATATTAAATATCAGGCATTTTTAAAACTCCAAATCAACGTAAACTGAAAGTCATTTGTGTATAATAAGAAAGCTGGAAGCAGAGATGTAGTATAATAGTAGCGAGTAGGTGATTAGGTTTAGGTGATTTTGGAGCTGATCTTTGGCTGATGGACGGTCACAGGTGGATGAAATCACTCTGGATGGTGGGTCAGAGTCTGATGATGATCTGATTGTGAATCATGTCACTGTTTTAACTCTTTGTTGGAACATGAAAGCCAAACAGCACAGCAGTAATATCAGGATTTTAGGTGATTTTCCAATCCAAATTACTCACTGATGCTGACATCACAGCTCAGTGACATCACACTAACTAATTAGGGGCAGGTCTATGAATGTCCGGATATGTGTATTATGTCTGTAGCTTAAACCATTCTGAAGTTATGCAGAATAGAACTGACCTATGGTTCTGTTCTTTGGGTCCTAGGGGTTAATCTATTGTATAAGGCCTTCTGTCCAGCTCCTGAAGTCCTAACCAATGGGAAAGCAAATTGACTGCATCTACCTGGATACAACTGAGAGAACAATCCTGATTGGACCATTTTTTTTAATTGGGCTTGTCAAATTTTTCTCAATTATATTTCCAAGAGGGTATATTTTTTTATTTCAGACATTACAGTAAGCATTAGGCCTTCTAGTCTGACTTTAACCCAAAGAAATATAAACAAAGGACTTTTACTAAGAGTGTCCACTTTTACTCACGTGACTCCACTATGTGAAATAGTACAAGGTAAAAGTCTAACATGCTACATTACATTGTCAAAAGTCTTCACTCATGTAAAATGACAGAGCGGGGTCAGCGGATGCTGAGGCTCATAGTGCGCAGAGGTCGCCAACTTTTCTGCTTTCAATCACTACAGACCTACACCTACACTAGGACAGCACAAAGAGCTGCATGGAACTGGTTTCCATGGCCGAGCAGCTGCATCCAAGCCTTTCATCACCAAGCACAATGCAAAGCGTAGAATGCAGTGGTGTAAAGCGCTAGAGCAGTAGAGACGTGTTCTCTGGAGTGATGAATCACGCTTCTCCATCTGCCAATCCGATGGATGAGTCTGGATTTGGCGGTTGCCAGGAGAATAGTACTTGTCTGACTGCATTGTGCCAAGTGTAAAGTTTGGTGGAGGGGGGATTATGGTATGGGGGTGTTTTTCAGGAGTTGGGCTCGGCCCCTTAGTTCCAGTGAAAGAGTTCCTCTTAATGCTTCAGCACCAAGAGATTTTGGACAATTTCATGCTCCCATCTTTGTGGGAAAAGTTTGGGAACGGCCCATTCCTGTTCCAACACGACTGCGCACAAGCGCACAAAGCAAGGTCCATAAAGATATGGATGAACCAGTTTGGTGTGGAAGAGCTTGACTGGCCTGCACAGAGTCCCAACCTCAACCTGATAGAACACCTTTGGGATGAATTAGAGCGGAGACTGTGAGCCAGGCCTTCTCGTCCAACATCAGTGTCTGACCTCACAAATATGCTTCTGGAAGAACGGTCAAAAATTCCCATAAACACACTCCTAACCCTTGTGGAAAGCCTTCTCAGAAGAGTTGAAGCTGTTATAGCTGCAAAGGGTGGGCCAACATCATATAACCCTAACCCTAACCCTGTGGATTAAGAATGAGATGTCGCTCAAGTTCGCGACCGAATACTTTTGGAAATATAGTGTATTTTCGTAGTTTTTTCCACTAATCAGTGTTGTTTATTCTCTAAAAGCAAGCGCAACATATCAAAACAAACCCAGAGAATTAACAAAATACCAAAACTACAAATCACTGCCGTTGCCTCGGAGCTTGTAGCAGCATCTTCAAGCTTCTTTCATTCTTTGTTTTGAATGTATTTTCTGGCGTCCGTCCAAAACTATGTGGCTTTAAGAAGCCAGAATATAAAAATGATGTCCATTGATCGGTGCAGTGAAAAGTCCTGGAGATGTGGACACTCCATTGAGCGGAGCTGCCATGTCGCCTTCTTTCAGATCACCAGAGAAAAAGAGTGACAGCAAGACGGAGTGATCGGGGCACAAATTCCTGCTCTTACCCAGACAACTTCTCAGCAGGAAAACTCCGGCTTTGTCTCGCCAACAGAGATTTCACTGTGCGGATAGACTTTCTCGCTGAGCAGAACCCGAGGAACATCACAGAAGCTCAAAAAACAAACAAAAACGGAGAACTTGTGGAACCATCGAGCAACAACGCTCAGAGGAGAAGGAGATAATCGCTTTCACGCAGAGCTGTAGGTCTGACTCCCGGAGGACGCAGCGATTGGCAGTAGTAATAAAAACATGTAGTTTTATAGGAATTATTTCTGGCTGCTTTGCTGATTGAAACAAGTGGGAAAACTGGGAGGAAAGAGCAGATCCTAAACTCTCAGTGCTCATTAGTCTGTGCAAATGAAAATTCGTTTTCATTTGAATTTATTGCTAAAACAATTTTATATATAATATTACATTCTTCAGTTTTCAGAGTGTCTGTTCTTTGCCTTTATTATTATAATTTATTATTATTATTATTATTATTATTATTATATATGTATTTAAATAGTGCCGTTTGTTTTGAGACCAATATCTCAGTATTTTACTTATAAAATAGATAAAAATAAAAGTAAATAATAATAATAATAAATATAGAATATAAAGTAAAAAACTCAAAGAATAAAAATAATGCAGAAGATAAGTGGTATAAAATATTGATAAAACATCAACTGCATTAAAATAACAAACATAATAATTTTACAATAAAAACAATTCTACGGTCACCATTAGCATGTTTACTTTCAGGGACTATAAATGAGCCAGAAACAAGCAAATCTTTAGTCTCCAAACTCTGCATTGATGGTTCTTCAAGGTTTCTTTAGTAAAGAATATGGTTCTATATAGAACGGCGAACACTCAAAGAACCCTTTGTTGTTGTATATGGTTCTATAGAGCACTAAAATGGTTCTTCTTTTGTTACAATGTCAAGCTTGTTCAAATAAAAAAAACCTTTTTGATGTAGAACCATATACAACACATTCCCCATCAAGCTGAAGAACCATTTCTCCAAGGAAAGAACACTTTCTTTGGGTGTTCGTGGTTCATGATTGTGGTTCTATACAGCAGTTTGTTAGTGAAATATTATGATTTAATTCTAAAAAAAAATAGACTTTATTCTTGAAATATTGACTTTTTTTCTCAAAATATTGTGACTATACTAAAAAATACTTAAAAGAATACTTAAAAAAAGTTTATTATCGAAATATTACGACTGTATTCTTTAACATTATGATTTTATTCTAAAAAATACATTTTCTCAGAATTGTAAGACTTTTTTCCTCAAAATATTATGATTTTCTTTTTAAAAAGTACTACTTTTTTCTCAGTATATGATTATTTTGTTCTCAAAGTCTATTATTTATTTGTATTTTTTTTAACAGTGGTCCTAAAACGCTGCCGTGGTTGGGTCAAATGCAGCCCCCTTCGTTTTTGGTGGCCCTGCTTGCTCTTTCCACACTCAGAAAAAAAAGGTACAACACTGTCACTGGGGCGGTACCCTTCTTGTCACTGGGGTGGTACCCTCAGGGGTACATCTCAGTACCTTTAGTCAGGGAACATAACTGATCCATGTTCTACGATTTATTGACTCTACACACCCCGCCTCGCCTCTAGGCTTTTATTCTACTGTTCTGTTTTTAAAATATAGTTTATAAAAAGATACAAATATCTATTTATCCACTGGGAAAAACTTATTTAAGGTACACAATTGGACCTTATAACCACTGTTGTACCTTTGAGGGAACATTTACATGGTTTGTACCTTGATGAACGAAAAATGTACCTGCATGGTACCTTTATTTCTAACAGTGCACTTCTCACAATCCATAATCGGGACTCCACACCTCCACTTCTCCACCCTGCCCTATAAAAGCTCAGACCCAGTGTTTTCAGTTGAAGTGTGTCCTGATGTAACATCTCTCAGCTGTCTCCGGTTACCGTCCCTCTGCCTGGTGGTCTGAACTTCCAAAGCTCCAGCTCGGAGGATGGATGTGGGCATGTAAGCGAATCCCCTCTGAGATTCAGCTGTGATCTGGTGTTTCACCACTCACTGATCAACATGTCGCCTTCGAATTCTGCCGGAGCCGCATCCAGACAGTGATGCATTGCTGTGGAAAAGCCAAACCACATCAGTGCGCAGCTCCTCGCCGCTCCTCGCCGCTCCTCTTTGATTCTGACATCTTATAAAGGATGTTAGAGATGCTGGCGGGTGACCTAGCGTGCCACGGCCTTCACAGCCCCGTCACAGGCTGACATCTACAGATGGGGCCTAAAGACCATCTACAGAAAATGCTGCAGACTTCAAACAGGTTCTCACACTGTCAGCACATCCAGCAAGTAACGGCGACCAGCATGTAGCTAGCAGCATTCATACACATGGAACATGTATTTTAAGTGATAATTCAGATCAAATGTCTGTAGCATTGCTTAAAACAGCATTAGCAGCATGTCAACACCTGGATTTTGTCACATGTGTCTATTTTATAAGCTGCATAATCAACTCTATTAGAGATTTTACAAATTCTCAATGAGTGGCTGAATCAGTGAGTGGTTGTATTGTAAAGATTTAGACATCTTTACAGTGGTGGTGATGGGAACCAGGCGTCGCCATGACTACAACACAGATATAGACATTTTATTTACCATCCAGAACCACCAGAGAACCTAAACGAGTGTTCTGAGTTTATATGGAATGTTGATGATGGAAAATAGTGGAAAATCTGGAATAATACGTTTTCTTTGGGGACTATTTTGCTGCACAGCGCCCTGCATGTCTCCCTCCACCATTAATGGAGTTTAAGTTCTCTAAACTATCATAAAACAGCGTCTCAGTCATCAGGCAGTGAATTCATAACCATTTCATGTAGGAACTTTCTGTGAGGGAGCTTTTAGAGGGGGACGCCTGGTTCCTATCACCACCACTGTGAACAGTTCTGACTCGGTGAGTTTCTCTAGAACAGAGCATTTCACACCAAACCGCTCTGCTAATCACTGTACATAAGATTCTATTATTTGTTAACTATATTAGCTTTGTAGCTGCACTGCAAAACTACTTTATATAAACATGATTTTTATTCATTGCTTTAAAAACAACTTGCTAATAAATCTGGTCGTTATTTGAAGCCAGACAGGCTAAAGAAGTCCTATAAAGTCTGCTTTCTCTATATGTACCACACACTCATTCACACTCTAGCCACCAGCACGTTCCTCAAACATAGCGCGGTGATAATACTGGATGCTGTAGCCACAAACTCATGAACCAGGCGTTTGTACCAGCCTGAAACACGGTCAAGGGGGCTGTTATTGTTCTGACTTGTTTGTCTGGCTAATAAAACCTTCACAGGAGGACAGGAATTCGACTTTTTTACAGCTTCCCTCTGTCTGTGGTAGTCGGCTTCCTGTGGTGACCCCGTGTGAGGCTCCGTTTTGAGAAAACAAAAGCCCACTGTTCCAACCCGTGTCCAAGCAAAGAGAAGGATGTGCTCTGCCAGAGTCACTTCTATTGACCTGATCAGCAAATTAGCAAATATTGAAGATATGCATTCATATATGGATCGACAGATTCAGTTCAAACTAGGCTTCGTTTCCGAGCTTTTCATTTTGGTTGATTTTTATGCACTTTTAGTATTATGAAAAACTGTGATTTGATTTGCAGGTATTTGATAAGACAGCCAAAACACAGAAGAGCTCCGCTTCTAAACTCATATTCACTGAAAAAAAACGAGCACTAAAGCTTTTTTTCCCCAGTAATTCCATTTACAGTGGAAAATACAGTTTTGATTTAGTTTGTGTTTTTAAAAACTGTTTTTTTTTTCATTCATAACAGTTAACAAGCACCTTTTTTTTTAACGGTCATGAACTATAATAAATCTGTGTCAAACTGAGCTTCCATTGTAAAGTAAACCTTAGATATTTAGAAGGATTATGTTCTGAACTATTTAAACCCAAGGCATTAATAGAGATAGCAATAAGCTAAATATGTACCCAAGCATCATTTATAGGGTTCCTGTCCCAAACCCAAACCCCAAACTTAAAGTTGTCAAAATTATACTTGCCTTTTGTTATTAAAAACATCTTTCTGCTATAATTTATATTAAAGCGTTGAACAATTAAGATTCATCATGAGTTTAATTTTTATATAAAACTGTCCCACGTTTTCATGTCACTATGGAACCGTGGAGTTTATGTCAGTGGGCGGGGCCTTGATTTAGCCACACCCCTGTATTTTACAGCAGGCGGCATCCCTGTCATTTACTTACAAGTTGGAACGTGCTGAGTTGGAACCATCATGTTCTAATTACTGTGTCATCTTAAAAAAGTGAATTAGTGGAATATCTGTCCTCATTAATGCATTTCAGCCAATCAGCTGTGTTGTGTTTAGGGAAGGCGGAGTCTAAATAACTACCTGGAGTGATTCCATATGAACTATTTTGTGGTTTTGTGGTCTTCATTATTATTCTAAAATGTGGAAAACCTTGAAAATGAGTAGGTGTCCAAACATCCAAACATATATGAAAATAAATTCTATTTTTTAAATATATGTTTTATTTACATCAGGAATTTTTCACTTGCTGTAAGTGCAACTAAAAGGCTCAACGCAACAGCCTTCAAAACAGTTGTTGCATTTACAGTAAAACAAAAAGAACATGTTCAAATATCACAGCTGTTTAACGTCCTTCCTGGACTTCTTTGACCTTCACCTTTTCCGACGCCTACAATCTTCCTGGCCCGAGTGCTGGAGGAAATTGCGTTTCTGATTGCCAAACTTAATTTAATTATTTCACCTTTTTACAGCGCCAGAGTGCGGCCTGACATTCCCCACAAACAATGAAACCTTTGTTCTTGTTCCTCATAAAACCTCTTTAAGAAGAAATGGAGTGGGGGGGGTGGGGGGGTCTCAGGTTAAAGGTAAGTTTTGAATGAGGGCTGGGACATTTTAATGTGTAATCATACGCAATTCTATGTCTATGGATGATGGTCCTCGTTAGCTAATTAGGTGGTAAATTCGTCCATCAGATTTTTCTTTAATTTGATACAATTTGGGCTGGTTTATGTATGAACTGTGCATATGAGTCTGAGCCACATCATAAAAACACTCTTATTTACCACCAGTTACTGTTTTAACTACTAAAATAATCTCGCGTCTCGCCAAAGGCATGTAAACAACTCAGGCCAATTACTGAGCCCTGCCTAACACCTTTCACTTAAAGCAACCCTTTATGACTTCAGTGGAGTTCGCTAGTGCTTTCCAACCCATCCGATCCAATCTCCATCTGCTGTGTCTGCACAGTGTGGCTGATTGGCACAGACAATAAGAAGAACAGAGTGGACAAAATAACAGAAACACTGGACAGCTGAGATTTTCAGAAAGGTTTTGTGGACTAATGAGTCTAAATGTGTAGCTGGTTTCAATTGGGATGGTGAGAAGCAGAAAATCATCAACCTTCTAACCTTCATCAAACTTCTAAAACTGAACTTTGGAGGCGTGTCTGCAGATTCTTTGAGAAACTGAATGAGAGTCTCCTGAAAAGAATGGAGGCTGGAATAAAGGGAAAGCGTTGAGTAAGGTTTTATTAGCTGTTGAGTTTGAATTTGAGATGTTTGGAGGCAACAGAAGGTGTACCAAAAAGCAATCTCCAAAGCAACGAAAGACCCTTTGAACCACATCTATCTAGAACCATGTTAAGAATTAAGGTAGAACGACAGCTAGAGCTGCCTTAGCCTGAAGGCTTACTGCAATAAATGATATATTGGCAAGTCAAATGTTCATAAATCTGGCCAATATGTTTAATATCTCTCATTTAGAGACTATTGTAAGTAGGTTATATTAATTTAATACAGATCATTTTGCTTGTTGTAAGAAAAATGCAACAGTCTTAAAAAGAGAAGTATTAGATATGTTGACTAGATTTGAGACGTCACTTGGGATGGTGAGAGTCAGAAAGTGCAACCAACTTCTAAGACTGAACTCTGGTGTGTCTGCAGATTCCTTTGATTTCTTTCATCCCCTACCCCTTGTTTTCGAGTGTCTCCTTGCCCTTTAGAACTGAGTTACAGGGCAGAGGTTGAGATCTTCCCTCTGAAACGGGAGCCTCAAATAAAAAGAGCATCACTTCATTAACAGCTACTAATGCTGCTCTGTAGGCGACCCTGCCCGTCTGCAGTGACAGCAGAGGAGGGGAAAGTTCAGCTCCTCACTGCTGGGCTTTAGTTACATTTAGGGATCAAAGAAGGGGGCAATTATTTATTATCACCCACCCCTAATTCTTCAGTGATACAAAGCTGAAGTCAGATATTCACCAGATTCTTGTTTGAATTGTCCTGTTCCACCTTAAATGGAGCAGCAGTTCTGATGGCTGAGGCACCAGAGTGTAACTGCTACACCATTTAAGGTGGAATGGGAAAATTAGCTACTGAGACGTCAACACTGATAATGATTTATTATGTTTGTTATGAAGAGAAGGACCAAAATACACTGAAATAACATCAAACTACGAAAGTAAGATGTTTATTGTAATTTTTTAACAGAGAAAATTCTCACATTTGTGGGTTTCTTTGGTCTCTTGTTCTCCAACTTACTGGTTTTTCTTTTTTTCCTAATATCCCTGTGTTTGGAGTCTCTGAAAAACCTCTGTTTGGAGGGTCATGTAGTCCCAACACTTCACCCTACCCCTCTTTCTCAACAAGAATCGAGACCCCCTACCCCTAGACGTGAAAGGCAAAGCCAGGGGTAGGCCTAAATGGTAGGGGTGAGGGGTGAAAAAACATGAATGTGGTATAAGTTGAAAGTTTACTTTCCTCACAATTTCTCTACTTGTTTCAACAAGTCAGAAATGATTCATTAAAGCAATAAGTCACGAGAGGCTGTGCGTTACTGCACTTTTACCACAGGAAGGGGGCCTAAAAATTTAATAAAGCAGCAACCTAAAATAAAATATGCTAAAACACACAATTTATCATAAATAAATAAAAGTTATTATTAATAATAATCAACATAACCAAGAACTGTAGTTCCTTTAGAGTATGGTATCAATGCCAACCAACCATGGACCCCTGAACGAGTGGAACCTTCCCTCACCCATCGCTGTGTATTGTGGTCATATCATGAACTTTTGAGCTTTTTGTTGTATAACATGATATGAATGTATGAACATTTGATATCACAGCACTGTTCAATGTAAAAACTTTTTGGTCTCTAAATCACCACCGAGAGGCTGGGGCTGAATCTCAAACGGCTACTTGCTCCCTACGTAGTGCACTACATAGGAGTTTCAATACTGGATCCTGCAGCCCAACAGAGTAAAACACAGCTAAGAAAGTAATTTGGGACTCGACACGTCCACTCTCAATAAATGATGGACTGTTTGGCTGTAGAGGCTACAATCTCTACACTTTCATAGCTGGAAAACCGTTTAGGGAGTACAGAGCCGTTCAGGATTCAGCCTGGGTTTGACACGACTTCTGACTGAAACACAGACATTTGAAGTGTGAAAGACATTCAAGTGACATATTTAGACTTTCGTACTGAAGTTTTACATTTAATTATACCGTAAGTGCTTTAAATCAAGCCTGTGATGTTAATGATGGAGCTGTTTAGGCTGTTGGCTCTTCTAGCCTGTTAGATGGCTGACCAGCCTGGTTCTAGTTAAGAACATTCGTTGTCAGCTCTTTCTTACCTTATCTTCACACTCAGTGCCGCATGTGAGCATCAAAGATTAATCCTTTAATAGCCGAAGGGTTTTTCGTGCAATGGCGCAGTGATACAAAGCTCAGTCTCTGTGAGGCAGTCAGAGCCACGGTATACCATGGATTTTACAACAGCTTTGAACTCAGCTCAACCAATCAGAGTTTAGAACCAGAACTATCCGTTTTATGTATAAGACTACAGCATGTTTTTGTTACACACTGCAGCTTCTTTGGTTAAAATCTGTCAGATACGGAAATCCAGACAACACAGCTGAGGCCAAAGTTGGTGAAATGAAGAAATGAAAAGGAGCCCAAACCCTGAGAATGGAGCAGTAATGGAAGCTAAGTTTATTCTATTGACAACCCAGCAATCCGACACAAAGGAAGCAGCGAGAGAATAATAACAGCTTCCCTAATGAAGGACAATTGAGTCCAGATCCGACACATGAAAGAAGGAAAAACATGGTTGGTTTAAATTATACAAACCCGCACACTCTCATAATGTGATTCTGCTGTGTACCCCTCTGAGGCCTTCTGCTGCTGGACCTGTCACCCCTCGTTTCTCACTCGCACATGAGAACATATCAGCTATTTATAAATATGCGGTAAAATAAGCCAGCGGCCGTAATTCCAGCAATATTTAATGAGTCATTTCTCGAGCCTCTCACACCGAGTTGCCTTGATTAAAATTTAACTCGAAGAGACGTGAGATTTCCAAATAAAACTTCCTCCCTTGTACAACAATTAAGCCCCGCAAATATCCACTTTCTAAATAAACACGTCAACCCCACTCTCCCATAATCAGATGTAGCTTGTCCTGAGGTGATGTCATGGCGATAAAGAAAGGCTCACTAACGTCTGATTTGCCTGAACGCCGGCCAAAAGTCTCTCACGTTTCAGCCGTTTTTCAAGATTCTCATCTGTGTGACTTTGTGAAAGCTCACAGAATCTCTGTAGCCCCCAAACAGCGAGCGCAAAACTCTTAAATCATGACAAAATATGTAATATTTCGCATTATACAAGAGTTCCGGCCACGCAAGCTGATTCTAACTGTGCTGTTATTTCTGCAGTTTTTCCAGATCAGCATTAATGTTGTTTTGTTCCAGCCAGCCTGTAAAGCTTCTTACAGCCCAGTTAGTTTGGTGAATGGTGTTGGGTTCAGTGTTGAATTTAGTGTAAGGAGCTGGAGAACGAACTGCCGGCTGTGCAGCGAGTGGGCGGAGCTCGTTACTCTGACGTAGCAACAAGCTGCTCATTAAGGAGCTATAATTTGGAGGAAGGAACTGAACATTAAAACATATTAAAAGCCACGTTCACGGCCCAGTCTATTCATTTCTTTCAATTGTGATATAGCTGTAAGAATATTGTAAAATTATTTAACTTATTTCTAGACATTTTGACCTGTTTTAAGCCATTTTATCTTGCAAGTGTCTGTTGTCAGATATTTGTACTTGTTTTAAGTACCATCTCCCTAAAAAGTAAAATTACCCGCAAATAAAATGAGACTTTTGCCAGATAAAATTACTGAAAATGTAATATGAAATGTAACAATGAAAATGGGTTCTCTATAGCACCAAACAGGGTTCTAATGTCAAGCTCGTAACCATACACAGCACATTCTCCATCAACCTAAAGAACCATTTCACCCTGCAAAGAACAATTTAAATATGCAAACGGTTCTTTGAATGTTCATGGTTGTATATAGAAATATTGTCTGTACTAAAGAACCCTTGAAGAACCATCTTTGTTATAAGAAACCTCATTTAAGATGTTTTAAATGTATAACTTGCTTAGATCTTATCAGTGCAGAAACACAGAAGTAGTCTTACTGTTAAGATTAAGGTTCAAATCCCAGCTGCACCAGGTGTTACTCTTAATGAAGAACCTGTATGAGTTTACTGTGTAGCTTCTTTAGAACAGTAGAAATGAATGACTGTAACACACTAGTGTTGTCAGGATACATCTGTGTTATTATCCATTATCTGCTTATTTCTTATATTTTGTTTTTTGTTTTGACGTCCATTCATGACATTTGTGTGGTTTTATTTACCAAAACAAGTGAAAATTCATAATTTTTCATGGCCATTTTCCAAGCTCTTTATATCCCTTACAATAAGGGCCTGGAGGCAATTCTCTCGGTGTCCATCTCTTATTCAACTCTCCTTTAAGGGCTCTTCATCGAAAACGATCCTCATATGTTTCATATCAAAATGTTCCGCTTTCTCCGCCCTCATGTCAAATTCAGTGTTTCTATATCTGTGTGTGTATCTTTATGACAATCCAGCTCAGAAATCCAGTTCAAACCCTTCCTGAATCCGTAGAACCACCCTTTGCATTCCATCTCATCCTGAGATCCTACGAGACTCACATCCGGAGTTATGAGCCTATGAAGAGGGGCTGAGATATATGTCATCTGCCTCTCACCATTCGTGTGTCCATCTACATTCTGTGTGAAACTGACCGATGGACACTCAGGAAATCACTAAGGACTGACTGTCACGCCAGAAACCCTTCATTCTTCATTCAGTCCACATCGGAGACTCGGGTGAAATGGCGTCAGAGAGCTGCTGCAGCAGGTTTGGAAAGTTGTGATGAAGATAACGGAGCATTTAGATATGAAACATATGAGGATCGTGTTCTACGAAGAGCCTTTAGAGGAGAGTTTAAGAAGAGATCGACACATTGAGAGACCACAGAGGGTTAAATGTGAATATCGACTGATTTTAGTACATAAACTCACATTGCGAAGAATAAGAAATTAAAGGCAGATTAATGCAAAGCTAATCTTTGAGATGTGCGCACTACAGTGACCTCCAGCTAGGTCTGGTCTCTGTGAGGTCATGCAGAGTGGACGTATGGGGTATGTGCTGCAGGAGGACGTGAGATAGCTAGGAGAAAGAAATATTCTTCGACCACAAGCTTCCTCTGAGCGGCTCTCAGCCAAGTCACAAATTAACGCTGATTCAGTAACAACAGAAGCCTTTTGTTAAAATCCCCCATCTTGAAAAAAGAGTAAGAAAGAAAACCTGAGCCCTCGGTTTTCCGTCTTGTTATTTTTCCAGACATAAAATTTTCACGATGAAATAAAGCAGCCTGTGGTCTGCTCAGAGGATGGACAACTCGCTAGACTTGGCTCGTTTGGTCAAAGAACCTTAATGACCGCATGAGCACAAGCATTATCATTACACTGATTTTCAGAAGTAGACGGAGCTCTGAGTCTTCATACTTCATACAGTCAAGATGGATCTTCAGGGGTTCTCCAGAAAAGACAGTAGATTTACATAGAACCATAAACACTCAAAGAACCATTTGCATGCTTAAAGAGTTCTGTACATGGTGAAATGAGTCTTCAGATTCATGAAGAATTGCTGTATATGGTTCTACATAGAACCTTTTTGGAAAAGAGTTCTATAAACACTCTTATAAAGATGGTTCTCCAAGGGTCGTTTAGTAAAGACAGTGGTTCTATATGGAACCATGAAGACTCAAAGAACGATTTGCAGGCTTAAAGAGTTCTTTGCATGGTGAAATGGTTCTTCAGATTGATGGAGAATGCATTGTATGTGGTTCGGTATAGATCCATTTTGAAAAAGGTTCTATGTGCATTCTTTAAAAATGTTTTTCAAGGCCGCTTTACACTGGTTCTCTATAGAATCATAAGCACTTTTTTGCATGTTTAAATGGTTCTTTACAGGGTATAATGGTTCTTCAGGTTGATGGAAAATGTGTTGTCTATGTTGTCTTTTTGAAAATGGTTTGACATTCTAACAACACCAGAACCCTTTTAGTGCTATGCAGCACCCTTTTTTGAAAAAGTTCAGTATAGAATCATTTTCTTTACTAAAGAAATATTAAAGAAGCATCTTTTTTATGAGGGAACTTTAAGCTAAATGTTATTCTAATGATCTTGGTAGAGAATGTGTTCTATATGGCTCTATGTAGAAACTTGGTTCTAAAAATAAAAATGGTTCTATATAGACCCAAAAAGTGTTCTTCTATTGTTATAAACTTGACATTGTAAGGATATAACTCAAAGTTCTAAATAGAACCATTGCCCTCACTAACAAACCCTTGAAGGACCACCTTTTTACTCTTAGGGCACTCATTATGGCCATTCTTCTACTGTCACGATGTCAAGCTTGTATCAGTGGCCGAACCCATTTTGGTTCTTTATAGAACTATTGTTAATATACAACACATTCTACATCAATCTGGAGAACGTGTTCACCAAGCAAAGAATCACTCAAGCATGCAAACAGTTCTAAATAGACCACATGGTTTTAACTAGAACCACTGCAACATCTTTGTTCAAGTGTGAAGCACTCACAATAGAGCATATGGGTCATTCTACAGAAGCATTTACAGATATATTACACTTCAAAAACATGTTAGAGTTACAGTTTATTTATATTTTACAATGAAACAATATGTTGTTTTAACAATCACGCCTTTTTGAGCCTCAATTTAGCAATATTGGTTTATAAATTAATCACACAGAATCCAAGCACCACAGAAGAGCTCGTCCCCACAGTCATGTCTAAAAGCTGAGGCCATATTTTGAATAAAAAACATTTTTCTGCAATTTTAACTGCAATAATCTGTACATGACTATGGAATATATGATTTAAACAACCAAAAAACAAACAAAATATTATAAAATATATAATGAAAGTGCCCCAGGAGTCGTGTCACTGGTGTTACCACATAACAAAAATCTCTTATTCTGAAATTAAAGTCACACTGACAACGTCACTCGACTTCCTTTGACCTGTTTTCTGAGGGTCTATGAAGAAAAGCTCATGGTGAGTCCACTGTGTCTTTCAGTTCTCAGAGATTTTCTCATTCAGCTCATGATTTCATGTGAAGCTTTTAGCTGAAGTCACTGGTGTGACCGACTTTATTCTGAGGTCATTGTGAAAAAATAGAATAGAAATAGATTAAATTCCATATTTTAGTGGATGTTCCATGCTTGACAGTTTGTGGTTTGATGTTCTGTAGCAGCCGTTCTGTAAAATGCATTGTTCATTAAAAACATCTCTGGTGTTTCCTTTATTATGTGGAACACCAGTGAGGATCGGTAACACCAGTGAATCCTAAAGAGACAGGAAAATGGACCCTTACAACGGAATGATAAAATGGGAGAAGCTGTAATTTGTAACTTATACAATATCAGTGAGCAATATACAAGTGAGCTGATCCAGCGGCCTACTGCGCATACGGCTTTGTCTGCAGTGGAAGCGTAGGCGCAGTCACGGCCGGAAACCTCTGTATATCCGATGGATATCTTCCTCAAACAGAGAGAGAAGGAGACGGAAAATGAACATCCTTATGGAAATAAAGAGTAGGAATGTATTTCATCCCCAGACGACTGAATAACTGAGTCTGACTGGGGGAACCAAACCCCTTCGTCTGGTCAAATCCCCACGGTGCTGATAATCAAACATGTCAACTGCAGCGGAGCTTTTCGGCTGGCTGCAGATCGGATTTTACTGACACAATGCCTGGGAATACCACAAGGCTACATCACCGCTGACCAAGGTGTCTGATTGACTCCCCACGACGGCTGCTTTAGTGTCCCTTCATTTCACTTTACTGAGCAGCACTTTGTAGTTCTACAGTTACAGACTGTAGTCCATCTGTTTCTCTGATACTTTGTTACCCTGTTCTTCAATGGTCAGGACCCCCATGGACCCTCACAGAGCAGGTACTATTTGGGTGGTGGATCATTCTCAGCACTCCAGTAACACTGAAGTTTCTCAGAGCAGATTGGTATGAAACACAACATTTTGGAGAAACTTACTGAGTTGAATTGTTCACAGTGGTGGTGGTTAAGAACCAGACGTCTCCCTCTAAAAGCTCCTCACAGAAAGTTCCTACATGAAGTCATTATGAATTCACTGCCTGATGACTGAGAAGCTGTTTTCTGATAGTTTAGAGAACTTAAACTCCATTCATGGTGGAGGGATACATGCAGGGTGCTGTGCAGCAAAATAGTCCCCAAAGAAAACTTATTATTCCAGATTTTCCACTATTTTCCATCATCAACATTCCATATAAACCCAGAAGACTCGTGGAGGTTCATTGGTGGTTTTGGATGGTAAATAAAATGTCTATATCTATGTCGTTGTCATGGCAACCCCTGGTTCCTATCACCACTACTGTAAAGATATCTGAACCATTTCACTTTAAAACAGTTTCTCCTTCTGAGTCTCGGCTCCTCTCAGTGTTTTCTCATTCTGCGGCTAAAATTTCATTGTTCGTATGTAGCATCGCTCAGTAATGTCAGGAGGAGAAGGAGGGTTAAAAATGTCAGTGTCACTGGCACAAAAAACTGCAGCTCTGATTTACATCACTACTTCAGCCCTTTAGGTCAGCGCAGCCTTTAAATCCACACAGTGCCTCCCTGCTGTGAAACAGAGCCAGCGTTATTACACAGTCCCACACACGCAGTAACAGTGTGCGCCTCCCCGGCGTTCGCAAAGCATTTTCACGGCGTGGTGGGTCACGTTTCACTCCCCCCGTTAACACTGCAGACTCGGTCTGAGTCGGCCTACTGAGAGGCGCTGTTAAAAAAATTAATCTCAACAAAAGTAATAAAGTTTTCTTTGCCTGGTGAAATGGTTCTCCAGATTGATGGGAAATGTGTTGTATATGGTTCTATATAGCAAAAAGGGTTCTTCTATTGCTACACGCTTGACAACAGAAGAACCCTTTCTGGTGCTATATAGAACCATATGCACCACATTCCCCATCAATCTGGAGAACCATTTCACCAGGCAAAGAACCATTTAAGCATGCAAATAGTTTTTAAAGTGTTCATGATTCTATATAGAGCCATTGTCTTCACTAAAGAACCCTTAAAGAATCATCTTTTTCAGGAGTGTAATGTGTTACAGTAAAATTCCTTCTGTAACTTCATGCTTATTTAAAATTGTCCGGATAATCAAACACACAGATTATTCATCCATAAAAAAGTCAGTCGTCAAACTGATACAGCTTTAACGGAAATATGAGCTCAGAAGAGATGAGACCTGATGATGAGGCCTGGTGAAATGGTTCTTCACATTGATGGTGTTGTAAATGGTTCTATACAGCACCAAAAAGGGTTCTTCTAATATTAGAAGCTTGCCATCATAACAATAGTGGAACCCTTTTTGGTGCTATACAGAACCCTTTTGAAAAAGGTTTCATGTAGAACCATATATAACACATTCGGCATCAATCTGAAGAACCAAAATGTACACGCTTAAAAAAAAGATGGTTCTTCAAGAGTTGTTTAGCAAAATGATTTTATATAGAACCATGATCACTCTAAGAACCCTTTGCATGCTTAAATGGTTCTTCACATTCACGGAATGTGTTGTAAATGGTTCTATATAGAATCAAAACAGGATCTTCTATTATTATAAGCTTGACATTGTGACAACAGAAGAACCCTTTTTGGTCCTATTTAGAACCCTTTTCAAAAAGGTGGAACCATATTCCACACAAAAAGGCATAAAAGATTATTTAATGCTGTTAAATGGTTCTATGTAGCAACAAAAAGGGATCGTCTATTGTTACAAGCTTGACACCGTGACAATAGAAGAACCCTTTTTGGTGCTATTTAGAACCCTTTTCAAAAAGATTCTATATAGAACCATATTCTCCATCAATCTGGAGAACCATTTCACCAGACAATGAAACATTTAAGCATGCAGTATAGTAGTTTTTAAAGTGTTCATGGTTCTATACAGAGCCAGTGTCTTCACTAAAGAACTCTTACAGAATTGTTACAGTTACAGTAATATTACAGTAAAATGTTATAGTAAAATTCCTGCTGGAAGTTCATGCTTATTTACACAGCTGTACAAATGTTCATAACATCCTATAATATTCCATATATAGTAGTTATTATATTATGAAACGGATAGTTCTGGTCCTGAAATCTGATTGGCTGATCTGCGTTTGAGCTGTTAGAAAATCCATGATATACCACGACTGTGACTGCCTCACAGCGACTGAACTCCATATAACTGCACCACGGCATGGAAAACCCTTCTGCTGTTAATGGATCAATCTTTGACTCTATCACACTGAGCTCCGAGTGCACTGATGCAGTAAGAAGCCGATTTTTGTTAAAATTGAGGGGCTGAAAACTTATTTTAGCCAATAGACTAAAAGACAGTAAACTCGCTAAACAACCCCAACATTAATATCACAGGCTTGAATTAAAGCACTCACGATAAGATTCACTGAAAAACTGCAATATAAAGACTACAAAGATATAAAGAACGCTATCTGACTGTCTTACAGGCTTCAAATGTCCGTGTTTCAGTCAGACCCAGGCGTCAAACCCAGGCATCAGACCCTGGTGTCAGACCCAAGCGTCAAACCCAGGCATCAGACCCAGGCGTCAGACCCAGGCATCAGACCCAGGCGTCAGACCCAGACATCAGACCCAGGGCTCAAACCCAGGCGTCTTTCCCAGGCGTCAAACCCAGCCATCAGACCCAGGCCTCAAACCCAGGCGTCAGACCCAGGCGTCAAACCCAGGCATCAGACCCAGGCGTCAGACCCAAGCGTCAGACCCAGGCATCAGACACAGGCCGAGTTCCAAACAGCTCCATGCTCTCTGGCTAAATAGTGAACTGTGTACCGTTAAGTTTAGAAATTCTAGCTTCCGCTGTCGAAAGTGGGTTTTTAGCTGTATTTTGCTCTGTTGGGCTGCAGGAGTCAGTATTTAAACTCAGACAGAGTGCACTATGTAGGGAGCAGGGAGCCATTTGAGATGCAGCCCCAGCCTGAGAACAGTGGCGTCGTCAGACTGGCTGAAGTCTTGCGGCAGCCAAAAAGCACTCATAACCTGAAAGGATTTGCATTAAACAGTGCTGTGTTATATGTTTGCTAATAATTATGAAACATCTGGTTTACAGCAATAGGTAACCGAACATTCTCCTCATGTGTACAGCTATTCAAGCTTATTTCACATCGGCTCTTTATCATTCTTCCTAGCAATTATTCTATTTTTATTTGATTCGTGCCTTAGTTGCTTTGTATAAATGGTCTGTGTGCCTGTTTATAGTATACATATCATATGTAATAAAAATAGTGCAGTAGCAATTCATACAAAACAAGAAAAAAAACAAAAAAAGTGAACTGAAAAATAAAAAGTAGACGATGTAGCCATAACATAAGGATGAGGACTGAAAACTGAAAAATCACACGGAAAGAAAATATCGTGTATATTTACACAAACTTCATTTAACTATATTCTGGTAAACATCAACATACATTCCTGCCTACCACTCCACCATAGTGTTGTTCCAGCTGTTAAGGATCGATCTACTTAACTGATCTCTAAATTTATTAAACAGTGTTTTTATCAGTTTTTAAAACATTATTTTACCCTCAGTTTTAAGCAGCGAGACTGGTAGGGAATTCCACTCCTTTATGGCGCTGTAAATCACTGTTCTACATATGAAGTTAGTTTTTGCTCTGGGTAATTTGAAATCATTTTTTGTCCTATATTATAATTTGTCGTATATCCCTCATAAGAGCACACGTCTGTAAATTTCATATTCCTTCAGGATTTTCTGATATTTCATACACTTTATTTCTAAGACTACATATATTGTTGTGTGCTATGTTCAGCCCCTTCTTTGGTAGTCTTGGGGGCATTCATGGGCTGGAGGTTAGGGAACCAGCCCTGTGACCGGATGGTCGGTGGCTCGTTCCCCTGAGCCAACAGTGCGTGACTGAAGTGCCCTTGAGCAAGACACCTAACCCCCAACTGCTCCCCGGGCGCTGCGGATAGGGCTGTGCTCACTGCCCCCTAGTGTGTATGTGGTGTTTCGCTGCGCTGATAGGTTAAATGTGGAGGTCAAATTTCCCCATTTTGGGACTAATAACGGTCACTTAATCTTAATATTACTGTGCTTCTTAATTTTTCACATCATCTGTGTATGTGTTCTGATTCGTGTGTGTACAGCCGGACTCACACCTCACACCTCACACCTGTGTGGTCTGTTCTGTAGGTAAGGGTAAGATAGTTGGTGATACTTGGTAATTCAGGTGAAAGCAGCACTTAGCTAAGCTGACTGTGATCCATGACAGCAGGAAGCTGGACATCTGTGCCTGTGGAGGCGCTGAGTCCACGCGTGTGATGGAATTGGAAGCTTTTGGTCTCGTTCCAGTCTGAATGAGAACCTGCTGGCAAAGAGTCCAAACAGGCTGAAGCTAACCAGGCAAACACTCACGCTTCCTCTCAAACCTTTATTCAGTTACATTCAAAAGAATCTGAATTAGGTCTTTTCCATTTTGCTTATTAACCAAAAAATAATAATTCACACGTCGCAATAATCTTTCATTTGTGTTTACATTCACAGTACACTGTAGAAAATGGTGTCTTGTCAAGTAAAATGATCTTAAATGTAGTCAGTCTAATATTTCACCTGTTGAGATTGTTTAAAGCTTAATTTAAGCTTTTCTGGACATATTTTACTTGTTTTAAGCAACTTTATTACGCAAAATTATCTCTCTATGGTGGCAGATAATTGTGCTTGTTTTTAAAAATATGCTTACAAACCAGCAAAATGATATGCAAGTGTAGTAAAATAATTTCACTTGATGAAATTTCTTAAAACAAGTGAAAAGCTTCTAGAAACAAGCTGAATAATCTCATAATCAGTGCACAACCATCTTCAAATGGGCAACATTTTAGCCCCAACAATTCAGCCTACAGCAGTTTAGCCCCACCCATTCAGCCTACAGCAGTTTAGCCCCACACATTCAGCCTACAGCAGTTTAGCCCCACACATTCAGCCTACAGCAGTTTAGCTCCACCCATTCAGTCTACAGCAGTTTAGCTCCACCCATTCAGCCTACAGCAGTTTAGCCCCACACATTCAGCCTACAGCAGTTTAGCTCCACCCATTCAGCCTACAGCAGTTTAGCTCCACCCATTCAGCCTACAGCAATTTAACCCCACCTGTTTCTGCTGAAGTAATGCAGTGTGTTGTCCTAGCTGACAGTTTGTAGAGATACTGGAGCAGAAAATGTGTAAAAGTGATTAAACATTGTGCTGTTTCTGGCTGTCAGAAGCAAACAGAATATTATTATTTGTACAAAGCACTAGAGGACAACCAGTCAGGACAGAGGTCATTTACATATGAGTCTTAAAGGCACAGTAACAAAAACAACCTGTGTAATACCAAATGATAAAAATAGGCCGGAAACGGTTCACGTGGAAGCTTTTTCATGTACACAAAACACAGAAATGTTATAAGTTACCTTCAGCAATAACAATTGTGAATATGACGTCTCCTGAAAACAAGACATTGCCTCGACATCATTGTCTACTTTATTAAGCAATTATTATTATGAGCATCAGCTTCAAGAAAATTCCTGCTCATGTGTTTTCTGCTTTGCAATCAGCAAAATAGAAATCCAAGTACAAATCCACACTTGATTAATAGTGACGCAGTTGTTAGGGCGGCGTGTTCAGGCCAGTCAGAGAGGAGTTAATGATGAATGACTGCAGACCAGAGATCAAAGCTGACCTGCTGCTGTTTGATGTGGGCGTGCCTTCAAAAGCATCAGGACAATTACATCACATGAAGCTCCATCCTTGCTGGTCTCTGTGACTTCTCTAAAAGAACGGCATTCATTAATTCAGACAGAAAACTCAGCATTCAATAGCTGAGTTTTGAATGGTATGGACAACTAAACAATCAGCCAGAAAGCCAACAGGATACAATTCAGCAAACAAGACAGACTGTGAAACATTTTATAGACTGACAGGAACAAAACCACTTTCAGCTGAAAAAGCTGAGCTCAACCTGATATTCACAGCGTCTGTAGAGCTAAAGGTGCTACTTTTTGTGGTGGAAGGATTTGCCAAAAAACTCAAGGCACCAAATTGTTCTTATAATACCTATTGAGATGTGTGAGCGTAAAAGAGCCTCTACAATAATGAAAAAGTTCTGTACCAATGGTTTTCCTGGTGCTATATTTGAATATATTGTTTTATATATATATATATATATATATATATATATATATATATATATATATATATTGTTATATATTGTTTAAAGTTCAGACTAAGACTGTTGTAAGAAAGACGAGAGTTTTGATGACTTTCTTTTGACGTCCAAAGCTGAGAGCTGTATAGCAGGGGGGATTAAGAGAAGTGCTGTGCTGACCGCAGACTGCGCCTCCAAAACCATTAGAAGTTTAAGATCACTGTAAGATCATAAAGCTAATTGAACATAAAGTGAACATAATGTTCAGAGAAAATGGGCTCACAAACAGCTCTCAAGAGACTGATGTGCTGCGCCAACCCTAACAATACAAAAGATTTGAAAAGGTTTCAGAAAACAATCATAACTGCACTCTTTTATGAGAAATTGAGGAAAAAAACAAAGCAAAAGCAGAGAGTCTCAGTGTATTAACCCTTAAGGGTGGACAGCTTTCATTTAGTTGTGCTATTGAAATGTAAATATAGAGTCAATATTTAATGTACCAGCAGATATTTATTTCTCTTTTTGTTTTAATGTCGAGAAATGACAAAAAACAGTAAAGAATATTTTTGTTTCCAGGAAATAAAACTGGATAGAATTGGAGAACTATGATTATTTGAGCCATAAATCTCAAACCTAGGTCAAAAAATGAGGGTATGATAATGCTAAAATCTATGACAATGCTATAGCGCCCCCATGTGGTCTCTGTATGTTAGTGCTAAGCTAACACCTCCATTCCATATGTTTTATGTGAACCTTGTGACAGACATTGACTTATATCTGATCTTGTATGCATCAGTTTTACAGTGACTCTTTGGTAAAGAATCCTGACATGGAGCTGCCGCCGCTGTTTTCCATTCCTAACAACTAACCTGCTTAGACTACAGCTCTGAATCACCCAGTGATGTATCTAGAACTTCCAGAAGTTCTAGAGTAACATTCTTTTGTTGGGAAATTAGTTCCACTCATTGTAAATCAAAGCATGATTGGTTGGTTCCTCTGTCACTTCCTAATTGTGTTGTAGTTAATCTATCATGTAAGGCCTTCAGTGTAGATCTTAGAGTCCTAACCAATGGGAGAGCAGCTTGGTTGTAACTACCTAAATGCCACAGAGAAACAATCCTAATTGGAGAATTTTCTATTGGTTATTCAAAGATTTTTACCCTTTATTTTCCAACCAAAACTTGCCAATAAAATAATAATATTACTACAATACTTGCAGTATTTAAACACAATCAGCATGGCTACTGAACGGCACAACTATCTAAACCAGGGGGATTTAATTAAAGTTCAAAAAGGTCCAGTTTGAGAAAGTTTCCTCAAGTGAAGGTCCAGAAGCTCATAATGTCTAACCTGCATCATGACTCAGTGCCATATACTGTTTGCTGAAGTAGCCGAGTAGGAATATCAACATCTTATACAGTCAACAACTGAATATCAGATTACATGCAAGTACAATTTGTACTTGTATTTGCCTTTTCCACTTCCTTCCTAGTGCTGGTGCATCGTGTGATTTGGGGAGTCCTAACTAGTGAGTGGAATTGGATATGACAATGATAAATTTGGGAGAAAATTGGAAAAAATCCCAAAGAATACAGCAGGCATGACGATTCTGTTAAATTGTAGATCCTGGAAATCACAGGGTCTACTCTGAAAGTCTGAAAGGCCCCGAGGGTCACAATAACTTTGCATCAAATTCAAATGACAGTTAATGTCTCCTCTTCTACTTAAAAACTCAAATGTGGAATGTATTGAAAGTTTAGAACCTACACTTTCCACTCCTTCCTCCACTGGTTTCACTGAGCTACGAGCAAGAAATTAATACAGTGCTTGTGCCACTTGTATCACCTATGAAGTACTGAGCTCATGTATTAAAACAGCCTCAAGGGTTAGGGATGGGGGGGACTGGAAAAATCACTTCTCGGTTCGTCCCACCATCACTGAGTGAGGGCTGATTTATGTCCAGTGAAATGAAAAGCTGTAGCGAGGGGGAGTGAGTGGTGCCAGTTGTCAGGCCATTTGGTGCGTTAATGTGGACTGTAATGCTCTAGCTGAAGGAACGATGATGGGAAAATGGCTCTGCTGTTCAGGAGCCCTTGAAGTGATTGATAACTGTGAGGATGGAGTACAGCGGCCTATGACCAATCACGCTCCCCTCCAGCCGCTGCATGGATAAACAAACCAGGAGCCAGTAACTGGTCGGCCTCTGCTTCGCCTCGCTGCCCTGCGAGAAGCAGGACCAGATGGTCCTCTACATGCTGCTGTTTCACAGCCAAACACCAACATGTCTGTAGACCACACTGTTCTAATGGTATCTGGACACCACTGTTCAAAATAGGTCAGAAATGTTTGCTGTAAGGTAAATTAGTCGACTGATTCCAGACACAAATTATTACTCAAACCACAAACCTCTGCTGTGGGAATAAGCTCAGAAACGATCAGAAATGTTTGCATAGCAATGTAAGCTTGGGCCGTGTTTATGTGTAACTCCAGGCAGCCGTATATACAAGGAAAACTGCAGGTGGCCCTAGAACAGAGCCCTTTGGGATACCACTCTTCACTTTTTTAAGTACTTTAGAGCAATGCCATGGAAGAACCACTTTTGATTCCTTTTTCAATGGTTCTCTAACAGAAACATTTCTGTAAATGAGATGTGTGAGTGTGGAGAGCCTTTAAGAACATTCACACAAGTTTCTATGCCAAGAGTTTTATTTTTTTTCCTGAGAACTGTTCATCCATGCCAACAAATATTTATGAACCTTAATTTTTCAGAGCGTAAGATAACCATTAGCAAAATTCTCATAATTTCCCACCTTTGTTATTTACTGTTACCATATCTATCAAACTTTCAGCTCAGGCTGTCTGGCATCTATACGCCTTTAGTACCTCTCAAACATTTTATTATTACAAAATAAGCTGGCTGTACAGAATGTTCAGGGCAGACATGCACATTTGAGAATGGACAAAATATGAATGTGGGTTAACTTTGTAATGAAAAACAAGTTCTAGAAACATGCGGAAAGTTTCAAGTCCAATAAGAAGTCGGTTTGTTTTTTTAAAAAGCTAATGCTGAAGCTAGCACTGGATCTAGTCAGAGAAATGGTATACAATAAAGAGAAAATTCTTGTACATTCTTTTAGCTTGAACTTTACTGAAACAATAAAAATGATGGCATATAAGTACATTATATTTATCTTTATGTTGAATGTTTTAATCGCAAATCAGACTGATATATCAAGATAGCTTTCAGCAGCTAAGTTAGCACATTAACCCAGATCAAATTAAGCTTACTTTGGTCTCTGTTAATCTGTAAATCCAGAATCTTTTCAGCTTCAGGAGTGAAATAAAAGCAGGTCCATCCTCCACATAATTGGGATAGCCAGGCTTTATACACACCTCATGCACACCTTTTCTTAGTTCTACTCTAATTTTCTGCCACTGCCGTTCTCACTGTAAATTTGTTGTGAGGGTTTCTGCTGAGAGTTTCCTTCGCTTGAGGAAGAAGTAGCGCTTGCAGACTGTTGTGATTGGCTGAGAGGCGTGTCAATCATTTTGCACACATCCAGTTGGTGGATTCCTCGTTTGACTAAAACGATAACTCAAACCACAGCCCTGGACTTTTTGACTACAGTGACCAGCAGGTAATCCCGATGAGTGATTACATAATTTGTCATTCCAATCTTATTAAAAATCCTCTGGTTTACAAACCAGTCGCTTAGTTGGCTGGTTTGGCTGGCACTTGGATAAGGAAGCCTGTGAAATCATTTCTCATGTACAGTTCACATCTGCAATACCAGTCTTTTTGCTCAGCTTCTCTTTGAAGAACTAATGAGACACTTAAAACCGCACTGATTTAAAAAAACGTCAGCAAGCCAAACTAAGACGAATGGCCATCTGTAACACATACATCACACTCATGTCTTTGGGACGCCTTCCTGACGGGATCCAAGATGTACCTCCAGTAATGTGCACTTCATCTTCATCGGGGAAGCACAAAACTCTTATTATGACAGAATAATTGCAATAAATTACAACTTTTGTTGCAGAGGATGAGAAGACAGAGCTGTGATTCTGGGAGAGTGGATGATTTTGTCTGACGATTGTTGGTAAGTGGTGGTTTGATGTAGATGCAGCTGGTCTCTGGAGGAATGGTGAGCCACGAGGCTCTGGCTGGTGAGAGCACCTCATTACCTTTGTTATGGAGCCCAAACGTCTGAATCCTAATGATGGATGATCCACTTTTCATCCTCAGAGCTGATGGCATGCAGAGCTGGGTCAAAGCCCTATTCACTATAGGCAGGCTCGCAGTCTTTAGTGAGAAGACCAGGCCCCTGGAAAGGAATAAGGGGAAGAAGCCTTTCCAGAATGTATCAATTCTCAAACCTAATCTGAACGAGGCTCCATCTCTAAACTATCTAAAGCTTTAACACATACAATCACCATTGATGACCAGTGATAGCAAAAGTCCATACCACATTTGTTTTTGCATTTCATTATGATTTAAATTTGATCAACAGTTATAATCTCATTCTGTGGAAAGATCAAAAGCATCTTTTGCATTTTTGCCACTGAAATCAAAAGTCAAACCTGACAACATGTCACTGGAATGATATAATTAATTATGAACTAATGATGCGATTAATAGCCATTTTTTATTACAATGGAGGAAATGTAAGTTTATCTTTTCTACATCTTTTGCTGCTTTGTGTCTGTATCATATTTTGTTCTTTAATGTGCTTTATTTTTTCTTCTTTTACATTTTGTAAAGCAACCATTGATCTTAGAAAGGCACTTTATAAATAAAACACAATCTGTTACATTTTACTGAGTCACACATATCACAGCGAGACATAATGTTCCAAATTTCATCACAGAATTGTATCATGTTGAACTGTGTTGTATCATAGCATGGCGTATTGTATTGAATGCATATTGTATTGAATTGCATAATGGTTTATCATAGTGAGTTGTATCATAGTGTGTCATATTGTATAGAATTCATACTGTATTTTATTTAATCATAATTTATTGCATTCTATTTTATTGTATTAAATTGAATCGTATCATTGCATATCGTATTGTAATCCATTGTATCATAGAGTATTGTATCGTAGAATATTGTATCATATTGTATAGTATTGTATCATATCGTATTGTATCATATTGTATTGTATCATATCGTATTGTATCATATCGTATTGTATAGTACTGAATTGTATTGAACTGTATCTCAGCATCTCACATTTTTAAAGAGTTGCATCACAGCATAGTTTGTCATATCAAACTATCACAGTGTCATTTATTATAGCAAATTGCATCACAGTGTCTCTCTGTATTGTGTATAACATGTTAGCTTGTGTCAGCTTGTCGCTAAAGCATTAGATCAGGACACCAAAAGGCACTTTTGTTTGTTACTTTTATAATGTTGAATGTTCTAACGAACTGAAAATGGAACATATATCAGCCAAATCTAAACATCTGCTGATATGATTCTGCATCCCGAGTAAACACAGAAACAAATAAATAAACTTCAGAAATAAATTCAGTCTTTTCCGAGTTGAGCCAGCACCCTGAAATAGGTCTTGCTGAATTATCCATCTCACTGAATTGACCATCTTAGTGATACATTTTTTATTTTATTTTATTTTTTTATTATTTTCAAAGGGAAGTTCCTTTTTCTGGCCTGCCCACTGCTCCATTGGCATGAGTGACACTCACATCGCAAATACATCAGACCTCCAGTAATTTCTGGGGAGATGAGAGCTGTCAGAAACGACCCACGCCTGATGTGAACCACTTGGATAGCAAGAGGTGAGGGCCAAACACTGACGAACATTGTGTGAGCTGTGTATGGACGTTTTGGCCTAAGCAATGGTAGTTAACAGAGGTTTTCATGGCCCTCGGATATCCATGACCAAATCAATCAAAACGGTCATTTAGTCAGAGCCAGTAATAAGAAAACCAGCCGAGAGCGAGGTTGGTGAGTAGCCAAAAGCAACATGGTCGACACTGTCTTTCGGTTCAGATGAACACCCCGGGCAAAAATATCTGCAGGATAAAGGAGAGCTTTCAGTCCAAGCCTTCCATCCGGCACTAAAAATGAATGATATAATGATGTCAAACGGGAAGAAAGGACTGAAAAGGTAAGATGAACAGATTTCGAGGGCACCAGACGTATTTGTCATTTTCAGACGAAAACAGAGAAGACCGATTGGTTTACCTCATTTTGGCAGCCATTTATTTAGACATACTGTAAATGTCTAAAACCAGACCTGCACTTGTCATTTTTCCATCCATCCCTGGGATCAAGTTTAAGTATTTTACATAACTATTAGCATAGCAGTGGAAGCTCTTGCCATGTGTATATGTAATTACACCTAGCAGCAGAATATATAAGGAAATATAAGTGGTCCCAGAACAGATCCTTGTGGGACACCATACGTCACATATCTGGGTTCAGAGAATTACATGTTAATATATGTACCCTATTAGCCATCAGACAGGTAGGATCTAAAGCAAGAAGGTGTACCAGTTTTCTGACAGCATTAAAATGTTATATTCTACTAGGTATAACATAATTAAAGTTATCTATCTGTCTATACGATCATGCTTAAAAGCTTTAACTGTTGTTGCGTGTTCTGGTCTTTTTTATCTGTTTTTTTTTCCATTGTAACTTTGCTGAATGTTTAATATTATGCTCAATTTTAGTATCACACATGCATCTTTTGGTATCATCATACAAATATGGTGTCCTTGGGAATTTCAGTGATAAAGAAATGCAGCACCACAATCATAGCGGTTTCAGAAGAGCACATCATCACTGTCCAAACCAAATCCATTTCCATTTCCTGTGATTTTCATTTTTCTACATTTGTACAAAACAACTGTTCTTTGCATTCTGTGAAAGTTCATGATGCATGGACCAATAGGAACACTTTAAAGCTGCTAGGAATCAAATCTTTTTTATGTTTTTGCCCTCTCCTGTGAAATTACAAGTTTAGACGTATTTGTTTTTCTTTGGAAAGTGATGATATATAGGCATCGGTCTTCCTATAAAATTCCTTGGAATCATTCAGCTGTGCTTCTCTTCCAGCCAAAGCAAGATTTTAAGCCGTGGTGCTGAAGAATGAGATGATTTCTTTAATGCACATTATTTAACTTGCTTGCTTTTCTTTTCTTTCTGTTCATGTTTGTTTATGAGTGACTCAAATTCAGACGTTAAAGCCAAAAGCAAAAATCCTTTGCTGCTGAAAGTGGAAGGACAGCTAAAACCACAACACGAGTGCATGTAAAGTGCGGCGTGAGAAGCAGCTGAAGGTGTTTTAGTGGCTCAGTGAGCTCAAACGCTGAGCTTGTCTGTCTTTTCCGGCTCTCACCATAGGCTTCCGGAGGGGAAATATTGAGCTTCAAACTTTGGCTCAGCAACAAAAAATCCCAAGTAAACAGAATTAACACAGTTAACAATAATAATAAGGCATTTTAATGCTGGTGAATTCCATAAATTCCATAACCTACGAGTTTACAGTACCAACTCAGAAGATCACAGTGTCAGTTTTCCATCCTTCTCCAGAGAAGATTCTCTGTAGACTCATTCAGTCCTCTCTAAATTCTTCACCAGACTTCTTTACTTCCTCTGGCTTCTAAAGCTTTGAGACACCTGCTCATCCAGCGATTTTTCTACATTTCTGCAGAATTCAGTGGCTGAGATGTAAACATTCATTCATAGTGAAAAAACTAGTAATTATGTAAATGTAATATGTTTTTTATTGATTAGTTTTCTTCACACTTTGGCTTTAATAAAAAATAAAGAGTGCAACGTTCAGCAGATAAAACAAACATACCTTTCCCAGTGCTGTGTAATAAATCACAGTATCATAATTGAGGCTGAGAAAGAATAAAATAATTAAGTGTGATTAAATGTGTTAATTCTGTAGTTAATCACAATTAATCACTTAATTATTTCCCCAAATTTGACTCTAGAGAAGGATCATTTCCATTTTAAAAACAACGCATTCTGATATACACTCACCGGCCACTTCAGAACTGCCTTAATTCTTCGTTGCATACTTTAATTCTTTCGTGGCAAAAGGTGTTGGAAACGTTCATCAGAGATTTTGGTTGGTTATTTTAGTTACTGTTGCCTTTCTATCATCTCTAACCAGTCTGCCCATTCTCCTCTGAACTCTCACATCAACAAGGCATTTTCGTCCACACAACTGCCTCTCACTGGATATTTCCTCTATTTTGGACCATTCTCTGTAAACCCTAGAGATGGTTGTGTGTGAAAATTCCAGTAGATCAGCAGTTTCTGAAATACTCAGACCAGCCCGTCTGGCACCAACAACCACGCCACGTTCAAAGTCACTTAAATCACCTTTCTTCCCTATTCTGATGCTCGGTCTGCACTTCAGCAAGTTTTCTTGACCACCTCTACATGCCTAAATGCATTGAGTTGCAGTCATGTGATTGGCTGATTAGCTATTTGTGTTGACAAGCAACTGAACAGGTGTACCTAATAAAGTGGCCGGTGAGTGTATTTACATGAAACAGCAGAAAAAGTTTATTGATCATCTATCACCTCCCCTGTGAACCATTCAGATTAAGTTTGTCTGCAGCTCCGGCCTCTTTGTAGACTCTGATTGGCCGGCAGCCACCATCTGTCACTTCTTTTCTTTTTTCTTGCCTCTTGGCTTCTGGCAGTTTGAGGAAACAAGTGCATAAAGCAGCCGAGTGTGTGCGGAGCAGCATCCACGCGCCTGGAGGAGCTTTCAGCATCTTTTTCTGATTTCCTCAAAAAAACTTCTGGAGGATAAAGAGAAGTTCGATCACTCGCTTCAGCATGGCTCTCATATTTGTTTCCCTTGTTCATGCTGTTCTGCTTATGGACATGGTTACAGTGAACCTGGTGGACTCGTTGAAGCAGGAGACATCAGACAGAGCAGAGAAGGACATGGTGGAAATAAACATGTTTAAAATGTATGAGAAGTTCAGCAAGGAGCCTCACAGACACAGAGAGGAGAACACGGTCAGGAGCTTCAGAGCAGCTTCAGGTAAGACTAAGTGTCTTCAGCTGTAACATCTCAGAGGAAGAAGAATGGCAATTCTCTTGAATCTGCCATGACGAATAGTTACATGTTCTTCTAGTGCTACCATATGGAGAACATTAATGAGTGAGATCTTCCTAGAAATACATTGTTTGGCATATTTTTGCTGCTGCTGTGAGAAAGTATATGTAAGATTTTGGCTTTAATTGACTTTATTTGAGCAAAATTTAACTTTTTTCTTAAACCACTTTACTAACTTCACTCCTTATATCCAGAAGTCTGTTGCCTCCAGAGTTTCTTCTGAAATGAAGGTGTTAGTAGTGGGTCTGTGCTGCATTAACAGCCTCTACTCTTCTGGGAAGGCTCTAGATGTTTAACACTGCTATAAGGATTTGATTGAGCATTAGTGAGGTCAGGTAGTGATGTTGGGTGGACAGTTCTGGATCATTAACTCATCCCAAAGGTATTGTAGCTCCATCACTCAAGAGAACAGAGTTCCACTGCTCCACAGTCTTTGTACCCCTGTAGCCAATGCTTAGCACTGGGCATGTAATGATAATAATAATAATAAACTTTCTAGACCACATTCTGGGCAGTTATCAGCTCAAAGCATTTTACAGGCAGGTGATTAAAAAGCAGAACTTAATTTAAAAGCTAAATTTGAATAGAATATGCGTTTTCAGATGTTTATTAAAAGTGAGCTCTGAGCTCGACTGTCTAAAAAAAGCTGAACTGATGCCATTCTTTGCATGATGAAGTGCCTCTTCAGATTTAAGGAGAATATTGCTGTTGTGTCTCCAAAATGGTAACTTTACAGGAGAAGGAAAAAACCTACTTTACTTTTAATGTAAGTCAATGGACCTTGACGTTTTTCCAAGTCATTTTGAGTTGTTTCTTTTGGTGCATTCATCATGAAATTTACACACAATGAAAAGAATGAGAGGATTTTTTTAATTATGTCAAAAACTGAAAAACGACAAAAATGGAGCTACAAGGTTCTCTTCTGTCAGCAGCAATATTTTGTTTATGCTCTCAGAAGTCTCACTGGGGTGGAACCCTCAAGGCTCCATTTCAGTCCCTTTAGTCAGGGAACATAACTGAACCATAATCCACTGAAATGATATGTTCTAAGCTGTACTGACTTCACACACCCCGTCTCGCCACTAGGCTTTTACTCTACTGTTCTGTTTTAAAACATTCGGTTATGAAAAGGAACATATATCAACTTTTCACCTGGAAAAACTGATTTAAGATTCACAGTCAGACCTTAAAACCACTGTAGAACCTTTGCGGGAACATTTACACTGTTTGTACCTTGATGAACGAAAAAGGTACCTGTGCAGAACGTTCATTACTAACAGTATATGGTTCTGTAAAGTGACACCAAAAAGGATACTTCTATTGTGACAATGTCAAGCTTAACAATACAACAATAGCACTTTTATGCTTTCTCCTGCAATCTGCTGAAGAACCATGTCAACAAGAAAATGCTTCTTTGAGCAGTCACGGTTCTATATAGACCCCTTATCTTTACTAAAGAACCATGTTTTTTAAGAGCGTACAGGGATTTTACAAGCTCTGTTGAAGTTCTGTGTCAGCAAGTAGCTGTAATCACTCATTAGGAGTGTCCCAATATGTAATAGGAAATAGTGTAACTCATAACTCAGGTCCAGAAGAGGATGGGTTTTCCTTTTCGAGTCTTGGTTCCTCCTCATGCTTTTAGAGTATCTCCTGCTGAGTCGATATTAAAGTAACTATGACAGCCTGTTAATTGTTACGTAAAAATCAAATATGACTCTTTTCAGTCTGTAAACCCACACAAACGTCCTTAGTGGACCTCATGGAACCAAATAAGACAAGAATTTGGAGTATTTGTTGTTTCGTTCATATTGGTCTATAGTTAAGGTTTCAAAAGAAAAGGTGATGTTGTGGCTTCATTTTCTTTTGAAATTCCTTTTCAGTGTCGTCCAACAACAAGGTCCTCTTCTATTTCAACCTGACCTCTATCCCAGAGTCAGAGGCGATTATGTCTGCAAGCCTGCACTTCCTCGACCAGCACATCCGTCAGCGGCCCTGGAGCTGCCGGCGACCCCGAGGACCCTCGTGCCGCTCCCACCACCTGCAGTCGTTGCCCCCTGTGCAGCTTATCCTTCGAGGAACTTCTGCTTCCATGTCTTTTTTGGGAAATGTCACACTACCCCCTCTCAGAAAAGGACCTTGGCAGATGATAGATGTGTCTTCAGTCGTCCAGCAGGCGTGCGCTCGAAGTGACCTCTTGGTTTCCGTGGAATTTTACTCTGGCGAAAGGCACCAGTGGCGGCACCCCAGTTTGCCGTACCTTCTCGTGTACGCCAATGACCTGGCCATAACCGAGCCCAATAGCATCGCCATGAGCTTGCAGAGGTACGGCCCTTATCCTGTGGCTGAAGGGAGAGGAACTAGACCACCGTTTGCCACTCCAATCTCCAGAATCAGAAGAAATGCAGAAGATTTACAGAATAACTTTCTTCCTGACATCCAGTATCACGATGTCAAACACAAGGACCTGTGGTACAGCACTTACTTTGCATTAAAGCCCAAAGCCTCACCCAAGAGCCACGGCCACGAGGTGAAAAACGAAGGGAGCACGTCTCAGGAGCTGAGTTTTGACGAGAGGACCATGAAGAAGGCTCGTCGCAAACAGTGGAGCGAGCCTCGAGTGTGTGCCAGACGTTACCTGAGGGTGGACTTTGCGGATATAGGCTGGAGTGAGTGGATACTGGCCCCAAAAGCATTCGATGCCTACTACTGCGCAGGAACATGTGGATTTCCCATGCCCAAGGTTAGAACATGAACTTAGCAGGCAAGCTTCAAAGGCTCAGGAGTGGATAATGGTTTCCTGGTATATGTGCAGACTGGGTTTCTGGGTGAATACAAATGTTTTTCCCACTGACAGCGTAACCTGAGCTTTATCCAGACATCCAGCCCATAACATCTGTCAGAAGTGGGGGAAATTTGGTGGGAATAAGTGGAAGCATGCATTCTTAAAGGGGAACGTTCTGAATTTCTGTGTAATGATATGGTGAAGATGTGAACAAAGTCTTTCCAAGAGGTTCGATATGAAATGGCTCATTCAAGAAGTCAGAGTTGTTCACAGTGGTAGTTTACAGAGTGGTTATATTGATGAAAGTTATTGTATAATATAAAATTGTTATAAATTCACTGCGTGATGTCTGAGACATTATTTTTCAATAGTTTTGAGAAGATTTTTGTTCTGAAGAGCATTTTTATAGTGGAGGGATACATGCAAGGTGCTCTTAGCCTAAGTAGTCCCAAAAAATGCTTATTATTTCAGATTTTCCACTATTTTCCCTCATCAACATTCCATATAAACTTAGAAGACTCGTGTAGGTTCACTGGTGGTTCTGGATGGTAAATAAAATGTCTATTTCTGTGCTATCGTCATGGTGACACCTGGTTCCCATCACCACCACTGTAAAGACATCTTAACCACCTCACACCAAACCCCTCTGAATCTCTCTGGTTACATCTGTTTGAAAAATAAAATGTATTCAAATAAAAGGTTTATAAAAGGTTTCAAAAATAAAGGTAATGTAGAACAGTCCTAAGGGACTTTCAGATGCACCACATTTTTGCTCTACATTGGAATTACTGTTAGAGCAAAACATATGGACCATCTCAATTTGAGAACCACTGTCACAGAGTTGTCCTTTAAAGAACCATTTTTTGTGTTAATGAGATGTGAGTGTGAAGAAACTTTGCTAAAGTTTGGGGAACTGTATGTTAAAGTCAGGACCAATTAGAAACCTGTAGTGTTAAAGTAATGAGATCATCACTGCTACACTCTTTAAAAACGTGACACAAAGTGTTCTAAAGAATCAACTTTGGTTCCCAGAGAGGTGTGTTTGGAAGGATTTGTGTGAGTGTGAAGAACATTTTTTAGGGCCCTAGAAGCCATAGAGGGTCTTTAACCTATAAAAAAGGTCCTCTGCACTCACATGTCTAAGTTACTGCATTGGTTCTCCAATAAAACATCTACTGAAAGGCTCTTTAGGGAAAAGTAGTTCTTCTAGGGCACAAAGAACCTGCTTTCAGACTCCTGGGATTTCTTTCAGAAAAAGTTTATATATATGTATATATATATGAAATTTACACACAGTGCAAAGAACAACAGACATTTTCAGATTATATCAAAAACGAAAAACGACAAAAATTTAGATACGAGGATTTGTTCCACCAACAGTAAGATATAGGGTACTATATATATATATATATATATATATATATATATATATATATATATATATATATATATATATAATCTGAAAATGTCTGTTGTTCTTTGCACTGTGTGTAAATTTCATATATATATATATATAGTACCCTATATCTTACTGTTGGTGGAACAAATCCTCGTATCTAAATTTTTGTCATTTTTCGTTTTTGATATAATCTGAAAATGTCTGTTGTTCTTTGCACTGTGTGTAAATTTCATGATGAACGGACCAAAAGAAAAGACCCAGAATTACTTGGAAAAAAATCTGGTTCTATTGACCTACATTATAAGTAAAGTAAGTTTTTTGCTTCTCCTGTAAAGTTTCACTTTTGAAGATACAAGGTTTTGTTCCAACAGCAGCGATATATATAATGAAATCATCTTATATCTACTGATATGGTGGCTATAGAATAGGTTGTTTCACTTCTTTTCAGTCATTATTACGTGTTTTGGATAAAGTTATTTAGAGAAATTGTCTCATTAAACTGGCAGATAATCTTGTTTCTTTCTTAAAATAAACACATTTATCTGCCAAAGTGTTGAGACCATTTCACTAGTTAAAAAGACTTAACGCAAGAGAATAATATCTGTCTATATCTATAATATCTATGAACAATCTCAGCATGACAAATATTAGATATACCCGCTGGATGAGGATAATTTCCCTTGCCAATATTCCATTTTCTGGACTATACGTTCTCTGTAAACAGTTATGTGACGCTTTGTCTCCATCTGTAGGTCGTCCATCCCTCCAATCATGCCACCATCCAGAGCATCGTAAGGGCTGTGGGGATCGTCCCCGGAGTTCCAGAGCCTTGCTGTGTCCCTGAGAAGATGAGCCCACTAGCCGTGCTGTTCCTGGACACCAGCAGGAACATGGTGCTGAAGGTCTACCCCAGCATGTCTGTGGACACCTGCGCCTGCCGATAAGGAAACAAGGACGAGGCAGAAAACAAACTCTTCAGGAGAAAATGGACAAGCCTGCCGGTGTGCTGACCACTTAAGGCAAGAAACGCTGTCCACTGCTCAGAAGTAACAACTTCAGACACACAGTTCAGTTACTGACCACACTCAAGACCTAAAACCTCAAAAACTATGACAAAAAAATCCAACGGATGCACATTTTGGTTTACCTTTGGAATTTATACAGTCACTTGTTATAATGAGTAGCAGTTCTTAACCATGTTCTAAGAAAAAAGCAGAATTTTTCTCGCCTTTGTTCTCTTGAGTGTGTGTAGATTCTGTTCTTACCTGAGAACAAACCCCACATAAGAGATCACTGGTCAGTCAGAGTCTTTGTCAAAACTGTAACACTTTATTTGAAGTGTCTACATAATACATTCATAACATCTTACATAAATGCTTCATAACATGTTCATAACATCTTACATAAACACTTCATAACATTCATAAAATCTTACATAAATGCTTTATAACCTGTTCATAGCACCTTACATAAACACTCCATAACATGTTCATAACATCTTACATAAACCCTTCATAAAATTAATTACATCTTGCAAAAACGCTTCATAACATGTCCATAGCATCTTACATAAGTGCTTCATAACATGTTCATAAAATCTTACATAAATGTTTCATAACACATTCATAAAATCTTACATAAATGATTCATAACCTGTTCATAGCACCTTACATAAACACTCCATAACATGTTCATAACATCTTACATAAACCCTTCATAAAATTAATTACATCTTGCAAAAACGCTTCATAACATGTCCATAGCATCTTACATAAGTGCTTCATAACATGTTCATAAAATCTTACATAAATGTTTCATAACACATTCATAAAATCTTACATAAATGATTCATAACCTGTTCATAGCACCTTACATAAACACTCCATAACATGTTCATAAAATCTTACATAAATGCTTCATAACCTGTTCATAGCACCTTACATAAACACTCCATAACATGTTCATAACATCTTACATAAACCCTTCATAAAATGAATAACATCTTGCATAAACGCTTTATAACATGTCCATAGCATCTTACATAAATGCTTCATAGCACGTCCATAACATCTTGCATAAACAATTCATAACATGTTCATTACATCTTACATAAATGCTTTATAACATTCATAACAATTTACATAAATGTTTCATAAAATGCTCATAACATCTTACATAAACACTTCATAATATGTTCATAACATCTTACATAAACACTTCATAACATGCTCATGAATGTTTAAAGCAACATTTATGAAGTATGCAGTTTTAGATTATATTAATATGGACTACTTTGTCATATTACTGACAGACCTTTTTAAAAATAACATTTTAATTAGAAAAATGAATCTGTTTTCAGTAAAATGCCTCATTTCTGGACAGTCAAAATAAAAATGACCTTACTTTACACCTTTCTTCCTAAAGTGAAACACTTTTCCTACACTTTCAACTTATTTTTAATTTGTGTTTTTTTTTAAGTATTTGTATTTTGCACATTTTTTCTTTATCTTTTTGGCTCTGTCTTCTTTAAAACTGTACTGTCTGTGCATTTGAGGAAAACACTATTTATCCTCTGCTTACCTCTCTTAGTTTAAATGCTGACACTGAAATTTTAACGTTTAATCAATATTTTAGTTTAATTTTATTTTTAGTGACATTCTTCTCCACTTACGGTATTGGAGAAGGCACAAGAGTCCACAGGAACGGGTGAGTATTATGGCGAGTAAAACTCCTTCATGCAATAAGCCCCACAGCCATGATAAGATTCAGTGGAATGATTGTTCATGGGGTATTTCATGGCGTATTTCTGGCGTATAGTAATTTACCATCTGTACAGTAAAGTGACATACAGAGAAAAAAATGCACAAGAAAATAAATAAACTAAACAAATCATGAAAAAGAAGTCAAAAGTATGCATGAAACAGGCCTCAGTGTCAAATAGCTTAATGACCAAAGGGGTAAAGAGAGGTCGTTTTTATTTTGCCTGTCCAGAAATGAGGCATTTTACTGAAAATAATACAGTTTTTCAAAATAAAAAGGGAGGATTTTTCATTTTGAAAAATGCCTCTCAGTAAAATGACATAGTAGTTCAGATGAATATTGTGTAAAACGTGTATACTTTATGAACATTCATTTTAAATTCATGAACATGTTATGAAGTGTTTATGTGCGATGTTATGAATGTGTTATGAAGTGTTTATGTCAGCTGTTATGAATGTGTTATGTAGTCACCGTTCAAGAAAAGTGGTACTGTGAAAAGTGGGATTTAAGAAAAAATGTTTTCTTAAGGACGGTTGGTGATTGAGGCCCAGTGACGCTCCGATGAGAAACATATCATGAAAAAATAATGAAAGCAGAGCCCCAACTTGTCTTCAAATATATATATATATATATATATATATATATATATATATATATATATATATTTGAAGACAAGTTGTGTGTATATATATGTAAGTCTATATATAATATATATAATATGTATAATATATATACACAGACTTACATATTATTACCAGTGGCTCTCTGTGCAGGACCCACTTTTGAATGCCTATGTTCTTTTTAAACAACTGCCACAAATGGTTCTTTTAGCGCTGAAACAGAACAACTACTTTTTTGAGGTTCTTTGACTCCAATAAGGTTCTTTACACTTCACACAAAGGCTTTTAAAGACTGAAGAGCCTCCATATAATGTGAAGCTACCTAAATTGGTACAGAACCTTTACACTCTCAGAAATAAAGGTACTAGCCTGCCTCTGGGTCAGTTCCCTTCTTATCACTGGGGTGGAACCCTCAAAGCTCCATCTCAGTCCCTTTAGTCAGGGAACATAACTGAACCATAATCCACTGAAATGATGTGTTCTAAGCTGTTCTGACGCCACACACCCCGCCTCGCCTCCAGGCTTTTATTCTACTGTTCTGTTTTAAAACATTCGGTTATGAAAATGTACAAATACCAACTTTTCACCTGCAGAAAACTGATTTAAGGTTCACAATCAGACCTTAAAACCACTGCTAGAGCTTTGAGGGAACATTTACACTGTTTGTACCTTGATGAAGGAAAAATGTACCTGCGCAGAACCTTTATTACACAGTTTGAAAGCCAGTTCTTCAGACTCACAGACCTCTTTTTTTGGTTCTAGGAAACCAAAAGTGGCATCAGTTTTTGAAAATGTCAGTTCCTGATTTGGGTTTTTAAAAACGGTTAAATGTTATAAATGTGAGAAAATGTAATTTAACCCTTTTATCTAACATTGGAAACAGTATTCAAATGAATATATGTGATATGTAAATGATCTAAATCTCTATAAGAGTTTTTATTTGGCTCAAAATAGAACTAAGGTGTCCTTACACTGTGCTTAACATGGTAGAACTCATCGAGGCACAAAGAGTCATATTTGCTTTCTAGTAATAAACATATTTGTTCAGAAGTATCTAGCGCATGAGTGTCATACAGCAATGCTGCCACCTAGTGGATCATCTATGAGGTTAGCAGGTTTGGTCAGCCAGTAGAGAAGACAAAGGAGAGACTACATTCTGTGGGTGTCTACTATAGAATGGATATTTAGATATTTCTGTATATTTTCAGATTTTACACTTTAAAATTAACATACTGTATTTATAATATTTGTTGGTTTTGGTACAACATTGCTTTTTGTGATAAAGATTTTTTTTTTGCAATAACTGTATTATTTCTCAGAGCACTGCTACACTGCTGCTGTCTGCAGTGCAGGGCTGCAACCTTCAAAGGTCGCATTTCTAGGCGTCATACTTCATAAGCACTTCAACAGAATGTGGAGAATCCTTGGAACGCATCCAAGTAATGCGTCTGTCTTTCAGCCAAATTCTGAGGATGCATTGATGCATCCTCCTCATCCCTGACTTTCCTCTGCTTTGCGGGCTACTATGATGAAGGAGCAGAGCCACTTTTTGCAGTTTTTGAATGCACACAATATGGATAGAAGTATTGGGACACACCTCATAATCACTGAATTCTTTTAGTCTCCTTGCCACAGGTGTATAAAATCAAGCCCCTAGCCATGCAGCCAGCCTTTACACACATTAGTTAAAGAATGGGTCTAAAGAGCCACTGAATTCCAGTGTGGTGCTGTAATAGATGCCACCAGTACAACAAGTCAGCAGCTATGTTTACATGCAAAGATTTTTGCCAATCCAATTGAATACAATCGGATTGCATATTCAGACTGAGGTGTTTATTCTCACTCTATTCAACAATCTGACGAAAATCTTTGTTTACATGCTCACTACAAGTAATCCGATGCAAAATGACGCATGCGCATGTGTGGAGCAGCACTTAGAGTAAACGTTACCATGACAGCGAGCATCATGTGAGTCCAGTCAGAGTGAGATGAGCAGCAGTGAGCAGTGCTTGTGTTTTTAACTGCTTTAAAATGATGTCAGACTCAGGAAAACGTCCTTCACATGTCCTTTTTAAAGACGGCTGAGAGGAAGACGTCATGCTCTGAAACACACAAGCTGGACTTCCGTCCCACCGCTGTCTTTTAAAGCTCAGAGAATTCTTCATCGCAACGCACATGCAGAACAGACTTAAACTTTCCGATAGGACAGTTTAAGACCTATATATATATACACAACCCCAATTCCAACGTTGCATAAAACATAACTAAAACCAGAATACAATGATTTGCAAATGCTTTTCAACCTATATTCAATTGAATACACTACGAAGACAAGATATTTAATGTTCAAACGGATAAACTTTATTGTTTTTTGCAAATATTCACTCACTGTGAATTTGATGCCTGCAACACGTCCCAAAGAAGTTGGGACAGGGGCAGCAAAAGACTGGGAAAGTTGAGGAATGCTCAAAAAAACACCTGTTTGGAACATTCCACAGGTGAACAGGTTTATTGGAAAAAGGTGAGTGTCATGACTGGGTATAAAGGGAGCATCCCTGAAAGGCTCGGTCGTTCACAAGCAAGGACAGGGCGAGGTTCACCACTTTGTGAACAACTGCGTGAGCAAATAGTCCAACAGTTTAAGAACGTTTCTCAACGTGCAATTCTCTCGGCCCAAGCTCATCTGAGATGGACTGATGCAAAGTAGAAAAGTGTCCTGTGGTCTGACGAGTCCACATTTCAAATTGTTTTTGGAAATCATGGACGTCGTGTCCTCTGAGCCAAAGAGGAAAAGGACTGTCTGGATTGTTATCAGCGCAAAGTTCAAAAGCCAGCATCTCTGATGTTATGGGGGTATGTTAGTGCCCATGACATGGGTAACTTGCACATCTGTGAAGGCACCATTAATGCTGAAAGGTACATACAGGTTTTGGAGCAACATATGCTGCCATCCAAGCAACATCTTTTTCAGGGACGTCACTACTTATTCCAGCAAGACGATGCCAAGCCACATTCTGCACGTTTTACAACAGCGTGGCTTCATAGTAAAAGTGTACGGGTACAAGACTGTCCTGCCTGCAGTCCAGACCTGTCTCCCATTGAAAATGTGTGCCGCATTATGAAGTGCAAAATACGGAATGTTGAACAACTGAAGTTGTACATCAAGCAAGAATGGGAAAGAATTCCACCTTCAAAGCTTCAACAATTAGTGTCCTCAGTTCCCAAACACTTATTGAGTGTTGTTAAAAGGAAAGGTGATGTAACACAGTAGTATACATACCCCTGTCCCGACTTCTTTGGAATGTGCTGCAGGCATCAAATTCAAAATGAGCGAAAATTTGCAAAAAACAATAAAGTTTATTCATTTGAACATTAAATATCTTGTCTTTGTAGTGTATTCAATTGAATATAGGTTGAAAAGGATTTGCAAATCATTGTATTTCAATGTTGTATTGTATTGTATTGTTTTTATTTCTGTTTTACGCAATGTCCCAACTTAATTGGAATTGGGGTTGTATATACATATATATATATATATATATACATATACAAGGTGGACCAACAGGGTAGGAGTGTGTCAGCCCAGCAGTGATACTGAGGTGTTTAAAAACTCCAGCACTGCTGTGTCTGATCCACTCAGAGCAGTGCAACACACACTAACACACCACCACCACCATGACATCAGTGTTACTGCAGTACTGAGACTGACCCACCACCCAAATAGTACCTGCTCTGTGAGGGTCCATGGGGGTCCTGACCACTGAAGAACGGGGTAACAAAGTATCAGAGAAACAGATGGACTACAGTCTGTAAATGTAGAACTACAAAGTGCACCTATATAGTAAGTGGAGCTGATAATATATATATATATATATATATATATATATATATATATATATATATATATATATATATATATATTGATATATATATATATTGATATATATATTGATATATATTATGCATATGTTCAATACAGTATATATTACATACATATCAATGTTCAATTCAATTCAATTATTATTATTCTAGTATTATTTAAATGTCACTGAGTAAAAGGTTTATTTTTATATATGATAATTATTAGGTTGATGTTTATTATGTTGCCTGATATTATAACATGTTATTTTCTAGAAAATTCTTGGACTTTCCTTAAGTCACTCTCTGACCAGATTTCCCTCCAGTCAAAATCTAATGAGTTGTTTGAGAGACAAACCAAAGTGACCGAGTACAGGCCAATGCCCTGAGACCCAGTCACCCAACATCAATCCAAGTGTTCACATCAATACAGACACGGATCAAATACGGATCAGTGTGTTCCTGAAACTTTGAGACTCTCAAATGATTCTTCATGTAAGGTGATTTTGTTTATTCTTCCAGTTTGACTGGAGAAATATCTCCAAATATGCAGCGGGACAAAGTGGGATCAAGGCAGGCAGTTTATAACTAACAGCCCAAAATTCTGACCCCACAGGGGGACAAACATTCTTGCATTTCCAGAGTCTCATTCGTTATCCCCCCAGCGTCGGCCAACTGTTTACATAAACTTCATTAACTGCAAGCCCCCTAATGATAACAAAGCTTGAAAAATAGCATCAATGGTCCAGATAAGAATAGCCAAGCTGCTATTTTGGCCGTCAGGAGCATGTGCTGTTTATTGTATGGAGTATGGGAGTGAACTCACAACTAAAGGCTTCCGTATTGGGAATCCCAACGTCAATGATTTTCTTTCAAAAGAGAACTAGGCGTAGAGTAAAACATAGCACAGTCACGTAATATTGCCCCAGGCCCTGTGACAATGGAGGGCTTTCGATATCTACTGCTCTACCTGAGCCTCAGCCTGGCTGGATCCTGTAAAGGAAAACCCGTAGAGCTCACTCAGACTCTGGAGCACGACCTGGAGGAAGAGGACATCCTGAATTCCAGGCTGGAGAAGTTTCTGGGGAGCATGAAGGAAGACTTCCTGAGGATGCTGAACCTGTCAGGGGTTCCTCAGGAGCAGAGGAGGATTCAGCCTCCTCCATTCATGATGGAACTCTATAACAAATATGCTACGGATAAGTCCTCCATCCCGCGCTCCGACGTCATCCGCAGTTTCCTTTTACAAGGTAAAGATCTTACCTGGTTTATTAGGTACCGCCACACTGCTTCCACTCTTATTGACTGTTCATCCTTTTGTCAGCCACTCTTTACGCTGTCTTTGGAAAGAGACTACCACAGGACCACCACTGGCTGGATAATTAGCCGATGAGTTCAATCAGGTATTAGATTAGGGAAAATTATGTAGAGCAGGCTTTCCTGATTACTATTAAGACGGGATTAGCTTTACATTACATTAATTCTGTTCTATAAAATAAACCGTAGAAATATTTCCAGGATATATTATCCCTATTCTATAAAACAAACCGTAGAATTATTTCCAGGATATATTATCCCTATTCTATAAAACAAACCGTAGAAATATTTCCAGGATATATTATTCCTGTTCCATAAAACAAACTGTAGGAATAATCCCAGGTTATATCAATGTTATGCTATGAAACAACCTGTAGAAATAATCCCATGTTATATTAATCCCATGATAGAAACTAAACCATAGAAATAAATCTAGATTATGTTAATCCCATGATACAAAACAAACAGTAGGAATAGTCCCAGGTTATATCAATTTTGTGCTATAAAGCAACCTGTAGAAATAATCCCATGTTATATTAATCCCATGCTAGAAACGAAACCATAGAAATAAATCTAGATTATGTTAATCCCATGCTACAAAACAAACAGTAGGAATACTTCCAGGTTATATTAAACCTGTGCTGTTAAAAAACACATAATTAATCTCAGATTATATTAATCCCATGCTATAAAATGATAGAAATCACCCCAGGTTATTTATTCCATGCAATAAACATCCTTTGAAAATAATATTAATTATATTAATGTTATATTAAATCTGAGTTATTAAACAAACCATAGAAATAATCCTAGGTTACATTAATCCTGTGCTATAATCTTGTGCTATAAAACAAACCATAGAAAAAATCTCAGGCTACATTAATCCAATGCAATAAAAAAAGCTGTAGAAAAAATCTCAGATATTATTATTCCCATGCTATAAGAAACACAGAAATAACCCCATGTTAAATGAAGCCTATGCATTAAAATAAACTGCAACAATAATCTCAGATTGTATTAATCCCATGCCATAACACAAACCACAGAAACAATCCCAGGTTATTTTAATCCAAAACAATAAAACACACAGTAATACTAATCTCAGGTTATATTAATCCCAGGCTATGAAAAAAAAACACAGAAATAAACCCAGGTTATATTAATCCTATGTTATAAAAACTCCCACATTAACTATGAAACAAACAGTACAATAATTCTAGGTCTTGTGCTAAAACACAAACAATAAAAATAATCCCAAGTTCTTTTAAACAAACAGTGCAAATAACTCCAGATTATGTTTATCATGCACTATAATCTACTGTTGGGTAAATCTTTTCACAGAATTGTTTGTTTGTACACACAAAACTGAAGCAATTGTCTGATTTCTCTGCAGATGTGACCCAATCAGCTACGAGCGAAAACAGGACCGCACACAGGCTACTGTTCAATGTTTCAGTCCCTCATTTCGAAGAGGTCACTTTGGTGCAGCTGCGACTCTTCAAGCTGTGGGAGAGAGGTCAACCGGCCTATGACGACACTTTCACTTCCATCAACGTTTATGATGTGGCACACAAGCAGAGCCAGGAGAACCTGTGCCTTCTGGACAGGAGAGACCTCAGTGACCCAGAGCCCAGTTGGGAGGCCTTTGACGTGACGAGCGCCGTCCACGGCTGGCTCGAATCGAGGTATGGTGTAGGTGAGCTAGAGGTTGAGGTGGAACGTCGGGGCTGCGGGTCGTTTAAAGGAGGCGGTTATAACATCAGCCTGAATTTGCAGGACAGCACCTCACCAGTTCTGATTGTCTTCTCGGACGACATTGAGAACAGGAAGAGGCAGGCCAAAAGCAAGGCCATAGAGATGATGAGTCATGAAGACGAGAGCTTTTTGCTGAAGGTGGACGCCTTGGAGGATTACGACGGCGAGGTCCACCTGGACCGCCGTCCCAGGAGGAGAAAGAGGCAGGCGCAGAGGAACTACTGCCGAAGAACCTCGCTGAGGGTGAACTTCAAGGACATCGGCTGGGACCAGTGGATCGTGGCGCCGCCTGAGTACGAAGCCTATGAATGCAAAGGGGTGTGCTCATTCCCCCTGACTAATGACGTGACCCCTTCCAAACATGCCATCATCCAAACTCTGATGCACCTGAGCAACCCGAAAAAAGCCAACAAAGCCTGCTGTGTTCCCACAAAGCTGGACCCTATAACGGTCATGTACCAGGACAATGGCGTCATCACCGTGCGGCACCTGTATGAGGAGATGAAAGTGGCTAAATGCGGCTGTAGATAATGACCAAATCATCACGTCTCCTTCTTAAAGGGTCACTCCAGTCTGGACGACAAGCCTGTTCAGCTTCTACAGTGGTGCAGAGTTGCCTCTAGAGGGAGTTTTTCCAGTTTAAAGACTAAGCCCCGCCTTTTGATGACGTATCCTGAAGGTGGGAGAAGTTTTGGCGGTGGACTGTTTTCATGTTTTTCCCCCTTGCTGGCTAATGCAGAGATAGCTAGAAGACTGACTACCACGTCTGTATTTATTACATATTTTATATATATATATATATATATATATATATATATATATATATATATATATATATATATATATATATATATATATATAATATTATGATTATTATTATTCTATTGTCAGAAATTTTATCCAGTAAAACTGTAATCATTGCTGATCATTTAGTTTATTTGCAAGTGTTATGCAAAAATGGTTAAAGATCAATATACACTCACACAGTCAGTTTAATAGGTGTTCAGTTGCTTGTTAACACAAATAGCTAATCAGCCAATTACATTTATGCATGTAGAGGTGGTCAAGACAAATTGCTGAAGTGCAGACCGAGCATCAGAATGGGGAAGAAAGGTGATTTAAGTGACTTTGAACGTGGCATGGTTGTTGGTACCAGACGGGCTGGTCTGAGTATTTCAGAAACTGCTGATCTGGGATTTTCACGCACACCATCTCAGAGAATGGTCAGAAAAAGAGAAAATATCCAGTGAGCAGCAGTTGTGTGGATAAAAATGCCTTGTTGATGTGAGAGGTCAGAGGAGAATGGGCAGACTGGTTGGAGATAGATAGGCAACAGTAACTCAAATAACCAACCAAAATCTCTGAGGAATGTTTCTACCACCTTAGTGAAAGTGTGCCGTGAAGAATTAAGGCAGTTCTTATGGCAAAAGAGTGTCCAACCTTTTGCTGGCAAGGTGTACCTAATAAAGTGGCCTGTGAGTGTAAGTTCAATATAAAAAATTGGAATTTGCTGTTTTTGTGATGTCACATCAACAAACTCATTCACACAAATTTCATTCACACAAGTTGGAAAATGGTCATTACAAAAAAATGTAACATATACACCCTTTAAAATAAGTAACATAATCTTATAATATTTACCCAACAGTCCCAAAATAATATATATTAGATATATTGAATAGATTTAAGATGATTTAACTTGCCAACGTATCTTTATTTATGATACAAATGAATTCTGTACTGTACTGAAGCAAATGAAGCTGCAAAGCACAGCATCCTGTAAAGTAAAATGATCTTAAATCTCATCAATACATCTAATATTTCTCATGTTGAGATTACTGTAACAGTATTATTTACTTATTTCTCTCTATATAAAGTCATTTTATCCAGTTATCTACACTGTATCTTTTTGCTTGTTCTGCCACTATAATGAGAAACTCATTTGCCAAGATGCCATTTTTTGCAGAATAAAAAGGACAAGATAACATTGTTAAACTATATAGTTTAGGTTGGACTTGCCCATTAACAAGTTTACTTATTTAATTGAAAGAAAGCATATTGGTTGTGTTGCACTGCATAATACTAAAGCAGACATTACCATACATTAAAATGATCCGAATGCTTGTACAAATCAAATAAATACAGCATCGTGATGTTATTCATTAGTCAACACTTAATTTCTCCTTTTTTACTGTAATTACACGGATGTTCCTCATGTAACATGTAAATTGGAAACATGACTTATGCCTTTCTGTATTTTATAATAGAATTATGTGGTTACATCACTGTTATATGCACTACAGGCCAAAGCATGGAAGTACGTTTGTCTGATAAAGTCAGTTTAACAACAGTTAACACTACACACCATGTTTATGACCCGTTTATGACTCCAGTTTAACCACAGCAACAGAATCAGGATCTGATTAGAGCTCCAAGAAAGCTGGTAGGAGAACCAGCGGGACCTCAACTCATTAAAGGAGAACTCCACCCACTTATCAAAATTCCTGCAGAATTCCACAGTTAAGATGTGAACAAATTTCACAGTGGTGGTAATAGGAACCAGACGTCGCCCTCTAAAAGCTCCTTACAAAAAGTTCCTACATGAAATGGTTATGAATTCACTGCCTGATGACTGAGATACTGTTTTGTGATAGTTTAGAGAACTTAAACTCCATTCATGGTGGAGGGATACATGCAGGGCGCTGTGTGGCAAAATAGTCCCCAAGGAAAATTGATTATTCCAGATTTTCCACTTTTTTCCTTCATCAACATTCCATATAAACTCAGAAGACTCGTGTAGGTTCTCTGGTGGTTCTGGATGGTAAATAAAATGTCTATATTTGTGTTGCAGTCATGGCGATGCCTGGTTCCTATCCCCACCACTGTAAAGACATCTGAACCATTTCACACCAAACCGCTCTGGATCTCTCTGTTTACACCTCACATGCTGGAATTTTGAAAAACTCTGCTTCAATAAATGTTGCTTCCAAACTTCCAAACACTTGGCCTGTTGTGTTTTTCCATATGAATGATGTTAAAGTGTATTGATGTTATTATGTGTGCAGCATGTTCCACATTAAAAGACTTTTGTGCCCATAAACATGTTCTTTGTGTTCTTTATGGCTGCACAATGTGGTGATTTCCCAGTTCTAAGATTCAAATCTGTATAATGCTGAGGTCCAAGGGCCTGCTTAGGATATTTGTGTGACTTATCTACAAAAAAGACGGTTCTTCAAGGGTTCTTTAGTAAACACCATGGTTCTATATAAAACTTTGAACACTCAAAGAACCCTTTGCACGATTAAAGACCTCCATACGTAATGAAATGGTTATTGATAGAGAATGTGCTGTAGATGGTTCTATATAGAAGGGTTCTATATATTACCAAGACCGTTTTTGTTACAAGCAAAGAACTGTTTTTTGGCACTATATAAAACCCTTTTTTCCAAGAGGCAGTTAATTTCTACATGGCCGTTTCCCAAACTCTCCTTATACCTTAGAAATAAAGAGGCTGTGTTTTGGTCTAAACAAGATATTTTAATGATGAGGGTTTGAAGTCATTTCAAGATCTCAGAGAAGAGTTTGTCTTGCCTGGTGTTTCTTTTTTTATATATATCTAAGACCGAGATATGCCCTAAAAGCGTCCCCTGGTCCAACCACATCACCCCACACCCTCTACAGAAATGGACAGATTCTACTACTATATCAAGAGGCATGGTGTCTGTGGTGTATATGTCTCTCCTTAAACAGTCACATTCTAATCCCTCAGCATCTTTGTTTTGGGAGAAAGAACTTAATGTTAAACGTAATTGGGTTCGGTGTGGAAAAATTGCTTTATTACTTAAAAAAAACCCACATAATTCATTTTAAATTCATACAAAAAGCACACGTCACACAATAGTCAGTACATACGCTATATTTATGTATTATATATTTAATATAAGTATTCGCTTGTCTGTCTTCAGACAGATGGATTCTTAATAGGGTTTAATATGATGTCGGGCCACCCTTTGCAGCTATAACAGTTTCAACTCTTCTGGGAAGGCTTTCCACAAGGGTTAGGAATATGTTTATTGGAATTTTCGACCGTTATTACAGAAGCACATTTATGCGGTCAGACACTGATGTTGGACGAGAAGACCTGGCTCACCGTCTCTGCTTTAATTCATCCCAAAGGTGTTCTTTCGGGTTGAGGTCAGAGGCTGATACTCCAGCAGCGCTGCTGTGTCTGATCAACTCATACCAACACAACACACACTAACACACCACCACCACCGTCAGTGTTACTGCAGTGCTGAGAATGACCCACCACCCAAATAGTACCCGCTCTGTGAGGGTCCATGGGGGTCCTGACCACTGAAGAAGAGGGAAACAAAGTATCAGAGAAACAGATGGACTACAGTCTGTAACTGTAGAACTACAAAGTGCACCTATACAGTAAGTGGAGCTGATAAAATGGACAATGAGCATAGAAACAAGGAGGTGATCAGAATGTTATGCCTGATTGGTGTACATGGAACATTTGGATAGGAAGGTGAATCAAAAGTTGAGATTTTGAGACTTTAACCATGTTTACATATTATATCAAGCTCTCTTATTCCAAAAATAAGTGAGGAAATTCACTTTTTCATGATGTGGCTCCTTTAAAAAGTGCAGTACTCCAGCACTCAGTGGCCTCCTGTCTAAACCAAAACACTTTGGTTTGTAGTATAATGCGCAGATAGTGCCCTCTGCTGATTAAGCTGGACTTTAACAGACTATTTAAACCCAAGGGAGGATGGGAAAGCAGCAGCCTGAACTAAATGTACCTCTTCAGTGAGGTTCAGTGAACTGTCTCATATATGGTTCTGATGCATGAATACATGTTTAAGCCATTTTAATAATAAACATTTACAGTTACACAAACGACTCTCTTTTCAAATGATGCACCTCTCAAGAACTTTCTAGGCTTTTTATTCAATTACTGCACTGAAAGCAATATAAACAGATATTCTTGAAGAGGAATTCCACCAATTTTACCAAATTTCTGCTTTATTTAGTCTTCAGAGATTCAGATTGGGTTTGGTGTGAAATGGTTCAGATGTCTTTACAGTGGTGGTGATGGGAACCAGGGGTCAATATGACTACAACACAGATATAGGCATTTTATTTACCATCTAGAACCACCAGAGAACCTACATGAGTCTTCTGAGTTTATATGGAATGTTGATGATGGAAGACAGTGGAACATCTGGAATAATAAGTTTTCTTTGGGGACTATTTTGCCTCACAGTGCCCTGCATGTTATGAATCCCTTTATGTCATTGCTGCTGGAACAAAACCTTCTACAAAATTGTAACTTTAAAGAAGGACAAAAGACATTCTTAACTTTTAGTGGAAGTTGATGTAACAAGGTTTTTCAAATTTAAGTTTATTTATATTTTTACGTCATTTTGGACTACTTCTGTTGGTCTGTTCATCACAAAATTTCAGTACAGTGCACAGAGTAAACTGAATTTTCAAATTATGCAAAGACAAAAATCAAGCTAGAAGGTCTCTTCAACATATAATATTTATAATGGTAATATAAGCTTATTATGGCTTTTAAAAGAATGTTTCAGGTCAAAATCTTCTCTAAACTACCATAAAACGGTGTCTCAGTCATCAGGCAGTGAACTCATAGCCATTTCATGTAGGAACTTTCTGTGAGGGACCTTTTAGAGGGGGATGTCTGGTTCCTATCACCACCACTGTGAACAGTTCTGACTTGGCAAGTTTATCTAGAACTGAGCGTTTCACACGAAACCACTCTGAATGACTCTGTTTACAGCTTAACCAGTTAACCATGCAGGAAGTCTGGTTGATTTTCTTACAGTTATAGGAGTGGAAGGTTATGGAAGGTTATTTATATTTATTATAAGTCTTAGACTCAGTACTTGACTGTGCACTTTATATATCCATTGTTTCTTTATATATCCATTGTTTCTTACCTTGTTTTCTATGACTGCCGGACTGAAGCAAACACTGAACACAGCTAAAGAATAAAGTTTAAGCTCGCTTTTAAAGCAAATACAGAAATGCCAGAAGTATATAATTTAATGATAACACAGAATAAAGAAGGCACATTCAGGTGTGATGTAAGCACCAACCCATTTTGAGAGTTTTCATAAGTGCTGTTTTGGCTCCTCTGTCCTCGTTCTAGTCCTAAAGTGAACTGTTCCCTCCCATCTGGCGCGCCGTGCTGCCCCACAAGCCTTAGAATGAAATTCGCAGCTCCCATTGGCCACAGAGAATCAGCAGACAACGTTGCATAAGAGCGACGGGTATTAAAAGATCAGGCTGGATTAAGAGTATATTGCACCAATTAGCATTCAGCGAGGGCGGGGTTATGTAATTTCACCTTGTAAAAAACACCAAGGGTCTCTCAGTTTGTGGTTAAAGCACCCCCCCCACTCCCAACATTCTTATAAAACACAAACGGGAGACGTACAAGCAGCTTAGAAAACAAAGGTAACAGTGTTGTGGTTCTCTGAGGTTTCTGAGGTCTCACCTTTGTGTAAAGCGTTTATTTTGAGGGACACAAACTGAGAATTCACATCTAAATGGTTTATTCGCTCATTATAATCTGCATTCGTACATGACTGGTGCTCTGATGAGTGACAATGACTAAAAAATGCACTATTGGTTGCAATAAAAACTTTGCTTTGACCTTGTTTTGCAAACTGTTGAGCAGCTTATTGGTGTATAGCCGGCAAGATTTCATTCCTATAGGTTCTAGATAGCATTAAGTGACTTCTAGAGGCTATTACTTTGGAGCTATTAAAGGTTTTGCATCATAAGTTCAGCATTTGTGTATTTAGACTGCAAACATTAAACATCCTTTCATGCAAAAGGTTGGTTGTTAAAATGTTTTGAAACACAATTAAAATATTCGCATTGGTACCAAAAAAGCCAAGAAATTGTCTTTACTCTAGAATATAGGACATAAAGTGACCTACTGAAAACCTGCTTAGTGCTAAACTTCTCTCAGCTCTTCAGTTATTAACTCTGGACATCATGCAGTGCTACCAAGAACCTACCATCAGATACACACTGATGAGATGAATATTAAGATGTTTGATAGATTCTCAGTGATTTGCATAACAAGAATAAGAAAGTGTTGAGCGTCATACCAGAAAATAATGCGATTATTAGTTATTTACACCTTAATCCAGGTCATAATGAACAAATTCACAGTGAATAAAGCATTTTAAACTGTCTAATTATGGCTTTACTAAATATTATAATACATTTATTAATGCCTGTAATGTGTTCCTTAAAATGAAGAGTCACATGGATGCTTCCAAAAGGCATGATGTAATAACACATTCATACTGCAGATTGATGCCATCGCTCGTGCTGAGGGTGGTGGTGATATCCCTCAAATACAACTATTTAAATGTAAAAATAATCGATAATACGGAGAATATGTTAGATTAACCCTCTATTGCATGTATTATTGCTAAAGCATGCTAAAAATCTTTTAATATGTTTTTGTTATTTAAAATTGCTTAAACAATGGAAATTATATTTAGAAATATATTTGAAATATATATATTTATTTATAAAAATTAAATGGGGTATTTTGTAAATTGTTGCCATAAGGCCACAGTGCGTGATTGTACCATATCACCATATAACCAAAAAATCTAATTTTTCTCTAAAAACATCCTTTTATTGAAAACAAGAACAAACAAATCCAACTTATACTTTGTGATATTATATTTACAAACATTGGAAAATTAATACAGTTTTAATTGATATTTGGAATGTACGGTAATAACAACATCATAATAAAAATTCCTGGTCATGTGATGTCATGACGTGTTAGTAAAAGTAAAAGACCCTTTACTTACAATTAAATAGGAAGACACAGATTTTATGTTGCTGCTTTTTGAGATAAAGTAACTGTGCAATGCAGGGTTAATTCAGTAATTTGTTCAGTTGATGATTTTCTGTCTTGTCTATGGTTATCTTTATCTAGGTCACTCTAAAAAAAATGCACCCAACTCATTTATAGCCGCTACTCCACTTTGAAACATCATTTATTGTCTGTTATTGTCTTCCTGATGCACCAAAGATAATGCGATTAAAGGTTTATTCAGAGGAAAAGCCTCTTATGTCAGCATTGTTGTCCAAAACCTGGTGGTGAAAGCAGAGCCTCATCTAACAACGAACTGTTTCGTCTGAATGAATGGGTAAAACGAAGAAGAAATACCACAAATATGGCTAGTGCTTCAGCTTCTTTTGCTTTGATTTCCATCTTCTGTCGTGTCTTTATTACTGATGCATCATTTCAACCTGCCCTGGTGCTGGACATGGCTAAAATTCTGCTTGACAACTACTGCTTCCCAGAGAATCTAATCGGCATGCAGGAGGCGATCCAGCAAGCTATAAACAGTGGAGAAATCCTGCACACATCGGATCATAAGACGCTTGCGGCTGTACTGACTGCCGGTGTGCAAGGTGCACTCAATGACCCCAGGCTGACCGTGTCGTACGAGCCTAACTACGTTCCCGTCACGCCACCTGCTCTACCGACTCTCCCCACAGAACAGCTGATACGGCTAATCAGGAATTCAGTTAAACTGGAGCTGATGGATAACAATGTGGGCTACCTGAGGATTGACCGCATTATAGGTCAGGAGCCAACAGTAAGACTGGGGCGTCTTCTCCACGAGAATATCTGGAGCAAGCTCATCCATACTTCAGCAATGATCTTCGACCTGAGGTTCAGCACAGCAGGAGAGTTGTCCGGCGTTCCATACATCATTTCGTATTTCTCTGACCCTGACCCACTTCTCCATATAGACACAATCTACGACCGACCCACGAACACAACCAGGGAGGTATGGACAATGCCACATCTCCTTGGAGATAGGTACGGTAAAAGGAAAGACTTGATTGTTTTAATCAGCAAGCGCACCATGGGGGCTGCAGAAGCTGTTGCCTACACTTTAAAGCATCTCAAAAGAGCTATTGTTGTTGGCGAAAGGTCTGCAGGAGGGTCAGTCAAGATCCAAAAGATAAATATTAACAACACAGGTTTTTACGTTATGGTCCCTGTTGCTCGATCCACCTGTCCTATTACAGGCCAGAGCTGGGAGGTCAGTGGTGTTTCACCAACTGTTCCAGCAAACCCAAGAGAAGCACTGTCAAAGGCCAAGACCCTGCTGGCTGCCAGAAGAGCCATCCCAAAGGCAGTCAAGAGAGTATCAGAAATTATCCACCAATTTTATTCATTCACAGACAAGATCCCGGCTTTACTGAACCAACTAGCCACCACTGACTTTTCCACAGTCATTTCTGAGGACAGCTTAGCAGCAAAACTGAATTATGAGTTGCAAACTATCTCTGAAGACTCACGTTTAAGTGTCAGGGTCATGCAAGAGGTCCTGGTCATCACTGAAGATGTCCCAGATGTAGATGCAACCACACTGGATGCGGACCTTGTTGACAAATTGTTTGACATAGAAATATTGTCTGGAAATATTGGATACATCCGCTGCGATAGGTTCCCCAAATCGTCAGTCTTTGGTAGACTTGCAGAACAGGTCTGGGAGGTGATCAAGGAAACTGAAAATCTTGTAATCGATTTGCGCTACAACACTGGGGGATCATCAGAAGCACTGCCTGTTCTCTTCTCCTACCTGTATGACAGTTCACCGACCATTCATCTCTACACAGTCTATGACAGGATTCAGAATGTAACTACTGATTTCCATAACTTACCTAACATCACCGGGACCTCTTATGGTTCCAAAAGGGGAGTATATGTGTTAACGAGTTATTACACTGCTGCAGCTAGTGAGGAGTTTGCCTACCTGATGCAGTCCCTCCACCGGGGTACAGTCATCGGAGAGATAACATCTGGGACACTCCTTCACTCGAGGTCTTTTCAAGTTGAAGGCACAGGCATCTTCATTACTGTTCCAGTCATGAACTTCATCGATAACAATGGCGAATGCTGGTTAGGCGGTGGTGTAGTCCCCGATGCCATAGTTCTGGCTGAAGATGCAATCAATCAAGTTCATGATATCATAGAGTTTCACAAGAACATTCACTCTTTGGTGCAAGGAGCAGGTGACCTCTTAGAAACGCATTATGCCATTCCCGAAGTTGCTTCCAAAGTCAGTCAAGTGCTCCAGTCCAAGCTGGCAGAGGGAATGTATCGCTCAGTCGTCGATTATGAGTCTCTTGCATCTCAGCTCTCTGCGGATCTCCAGGAAACCTCGGGTGACCACAGGCTTCACATTTTCTATTGCGAAATTGAACCAGAGTCCCAGCTCAAGCCACCCAAAATCCCGTCACCTGAGGAAGTGAGCTATATTCTTGACGCCCTCTTCAAAACGGAGGTGTTTCCTGGGAATGTCGGCTATCTGAGGTTTGACATGATGGCTGATATAGAAGTCGTGAGAGCCATGGGCCCACAGCTGATTAAATTGGTGTGGAGTAAGCTGGTGAACACTGACATACTGATCATCGACATGAGGTTCAACACAGGTGGCTATTCCACGGCCATTCCCCTCTTCTGCAGCTACTTCTTCGAGGCAGAACCCTTGAGGCACTTGTATACCATTTTTGATCGTTCCTCTACAACCATGACTAAAGTTATGACCCTTCCAGAGGTTCTAGGGCAGAGGTATGGCTCAAAGAAAGATGTTTATATTCTGACAAGTCATATGACTGGCTCAGCTGCAGAGACATTCACTCGGACTATGAAGGACCTGAAAAGGGCCATGGTGATTGGGGAGCCTACGATCGGAGGCTCCCTCTCTAGCAGGACGTACCAGATTGGGGATAGCATCCTTTACGCTTCCATTCCTAATCAGGCAGTTTTGAGTGCAGTGACTGGAAAAGTGTGGAGCGTATCTGGAGTTGAGCCACATGTATCAACTCAGGCGAGTGATGCTCTGAATGTTACCCAGAGACTAATTATTGCGAGACGCCAGACATTGGAGTCCAGGATGTAATGCAGGGGGTATTGCACTTCAGCTTAGCACTTGTTTCAGCAAAGCGTGAGAGTCACACCTTATTTTGATGGTTCCTCTTACAAAAAAGACTTCTTAGCAAATGGAAACATTGTACATCTAGTTGATAGATATAATATTTCTTATTATAAGATTGATGAAAAAGTATTATAAGGTTATCTGCCAATAGAACAAATGACGTAAAACAAGTAAAAAAGTGGAATCATCAATTTTAATAAATATTCAGTTGATGTAAGTTGAAGTGGAATTCACCTTTTTCCAAATTGCTGCATAACTCAGTGTGTGAGGTGTAAACAGAGTGATTTAGAGTGGTTGGGAGTGAAATGGTTCAGATGTCTTTACAGTGGTGGGGATAGGAACCAGGCATCGCCATGACTGCAAGACAAATATAGACATTTTATTTATCATCCAGAACCACCAGAGAACCTACACAAGTCTTCTGAGTTTATATGAAATGTTGATGATGGAAAATAGTGGAAAATCTGAAATAATAAGTTTTCCTTGGGGACTATTTTGCCGTGCAGCGCCCTGCATGTATCCCTCCGCCGTGAATGGAGTTTAAGTTCTATAAACTATCTCAATCATCAGGCAGTGAATTCATAACCATTTCATTTAGGACATTTCTGTGAGGGAGCTTTTAGAGGGGGACGTCTGGTTCCTATCACCACCACTAAATATATAGACACTTTATCACCATTATCATCAAAACTGTGACTAAGTAAGTTTCTCTAAAATGGAGCATTTCACATTAAACCACTCTGAATGAGTCTGTTTATCTTAATCATGTATTTATGCAAAAATCTGTGGACCATAAAAACAATTTTTCCAAAATGTTCTTTTATTTTCTTTATATATAAATAAATAGCCCACATTCTTTTCATTTTCTGTGTTTTTTGAAGTAATATGTCAATAAAATAATTTCTTTAATTTAAATTTTAAATTGTGACATGTTTGGTCATTATTTTGTTTGGCAATTTTATGTTAAAAATTCAAAATCTCAGAAAAATTAACTTTAAGATACCATATCAATATTTTGAGAAAATTATGTCAAAGTACCAAGTCAATATTTTCAGAAAACATTTTTTTTAATACTAAGTCAATCTCTGAGAAAATAGGTCACCATTTTGAGATCCTAAGTCAGACAGTGAACATAGAAAACACAGCTGATCTTTTCTCCTCTACCTGGTCAGAATGGGCCTCCATAGATAAATATTTTAGATGCCACTTGCAGAAATACATACATTTTTTGGCATGTAATTGTTACATAAAACTAACAAATAATATTTACACTGTGCTCCTAAAGCCTGAAATAGCGTTAACCCCTATTAGGCTTAATAGATGTTAAGCTTACCTAACAATAAATGCTTTTATACAACACACAGAAATGCTTTAATAAAACATACAACTCAGTCAATAAAATAAAGATTTATCCTCACTCGAGATGTTGCATATCTACATATACAGCATCTTATTTAGATATATTAGGCCACATGTAGTGCATAAATTATTGGCCTGTTATTGTCTTACCAAAGCAAGTGGGCTAATGAGATTAAAGGTTTATTGCAAAAGCCTCTTATAAGAAACCTGACTGTGGAAATAGTCTCATTTGAAAAAGGACGTAGCACTGCAGCAGCACCAGAGCTACACAACCAGGCAGAATGACTCAAGTGTTAGTGGTTTTAGTGTCCCTGTTGGCCTTCAGCAATGTGCTTTATGCTTTTTCGCCTACACTTATTAGGGACATGGCTAAAGTTCTCATGGACAACTACTGCTCGCCAGAAAAGCTGGCTGGTATGGAAGAGGCGATCGATGCTGCCAGCAGCAACACAGAGATCCTTGCTATTGAAGATCCTACTGTGCTTGCAACCGTGCTGACCGATGGAGTTAAGAGCACTCTCCGAGACCCCAGAGTTAAGGTCACCTATGAGCCAGATTATGTCCCGGAGGTACCGCCGGCAATTCCTGACATCCCACCGGAGCAACTAGCTGCTGTGGTGAAGGACACCGTAAATGTAGAGGTCCTGGAGGACAACATTGCCTACCTGAAGATTCAGCACATTATCGGGGAGGAGGTGGCTCAGAAGATTGGATCACTTCTGCTGGAGCATGTCTGGAGTAAAGTTCTCCCGACCTCTGCAATGATCCTGGACCTTCGCTATGCGGTCACTGGGGAGATGTCAGGCATCCCTTACATTGTGTCCTATTACACGGATGCTGAGCCACTCATCCATATCGATTCCATCTATGATCGCCCCTCAGATAGTACCTCAGAGCTCTGGTCCATGCCCACCTTGCTAGGAACAAGATATGGAACCTCCAAGCCCTTGATCATTCTGACCAGCAAGAATACAATTGGTGTTGCAGAAGATGTCGCATACAGCCTTAAAAACCTCAAAAGGGCTACCATCGTAGGTGAGAAGACCGCTGGAGGATCGGTGAAGATTGACAAGATCAAGGTCGGTGATACTGACTTCTATGTCTCAGTTCCCGTAGCTAAATCCATCAACCCCATCACGGGCAAGAGCTGGGAAGTCAAAGGAGTAACACCGGACGTCAGAGTCGATGCAGAAGATGCTATGGATGCCGCCATAGCCATCATCAAGCTTCGTGCTGAGATCCCTATGATTGTCAAGGCTGCTGCTTCTCTGGTTGCTAAAAATTATGCCTTTGAAAGTATCGGGGTTGACGTCGCTGAAAAACTAGAGGCTCTCTTGAACAGCGGCGAGTATAGCATGGTCTCCTCAAAGAAACAACTTAAAGAAAAACTCTCAGCTGATCTTGCAAAATTGTCAGGGGACAATTGCCTGAAGATCACTGACAACTCTCCTACGATGCTTCCAACGGTGAGAATTCAATATTTTACTCTCAAAAGTAAAGGTTTCTAAGTGTTCCTCAGCTGGAGTACATGGTTCTAGAAAAATCTTTAAACTGGTAAAGGTCCTCTAAACTTTAAAAAAGTTCTTCACAATAGTTTTTGCTTCTCAAACTGGGTCACATTGTTACTATATTCCCATGTGTTGTGAGTTTGGTAGGAGCAAAAATGAGGATCACTGTTCAAGGGAACCAAAAGTGGTTCTTCCACAGCCCCAAAGAACCACCTTTAAGAAGAGTGTTCATACTTTGAACCATTTATACACAATCTTATCAAAAAAGATTCAAGGTTTTATGACTTGTAATAATAGTGGAATCATTTTTGGTGCTCTATGGAACCACTTTTTAAAAGGTTCTTTAGAGGACTATATACAAAACCATTTAACCATGCAAAGAACTATTTATACTTTCAAGAAATGCTTTTATATAACCATTGGCTGTACTGAAGAACCCCTTTTTCTAAAGGTATACAGTTATTGTACGAGATATCAAGAGATGCAGATTTTTAAAAACAATGGCTCTTTAAGTTTTCTCAAGTTATGGTTATTCATACAAGCCTGACAGCTCAAAGAACAATATGAATGCATAAATGGTTCTTGGCATGGTTAAATGGTTCTATTCTGTGCCAAAGCTGTTGTTTGAAATGGTTGGTTCTATAAAGGGTTCCTTTAATTTGATACCATGTAGTACCTCTTTTTTGCTACAATACCAAAAAATTATATCTTGGCAAAAGTTAAATTATCTTAAATCTAGTTGATATTTCTAATATAATAAAGAATATTATAAGAGCATTTGACTTATTTTACATTCATAAAAAAGATGGTTCTTAAAGGATTCTTTAGCAAAGACAATGGTATAGAACAATGAATGCACAAACAACCCTTCACATGATTAATAGGTTCTTTGTATCATGAAAGGGCTCTTTAGATTGATGGAGAATGCGATTTAGACAGTTCTATTTAGAAGCTTTTTGAAAAGGGTTCTATATAGCAGCAGGATGGGTTCTTCTTTTGTTGCAAGCTTTTTGTTACATAGCAGAACCCTTTCTTGTGCTATACAGAACCCTTTTCAAAATGTCTCTCTGTATAACCTTCTTTCTGCATCAGTCTGAAGAACAGTTTCACAATTCAGACCCTTTAATCATGTAAAGGGTTCAGTGTTCATGGTTCTATGTAGAATCAGTTTCTTTACTAAACAACCCTGGAAGAACCATCTGTAAGTGTATAGACTTGATTTAAGGCTTTATTTGTAAGGAAACTGCCTCACTCTATTGGCAGATAATATCGCTTGTGTCTGGCTTTATTCCTTCAAACAAGTAAAATGATCTGCTGACAGATTTAAAGATAATTTTTGTAGATAAAACGACTTAAAACAAGTACAAAATGTCATGAAATATGTTCTCACAGCAACTCATAATGAGAAATATGACATTTTTTCAGTGAAAGAGGGCACTGTGGATATAGAAGCTGGTGTCGAAATGTGGTTATAGATTGTAAATATATATATGCTGTCAGAACAAAACCTTGTATCCCCATTTCTTAGTTTTTGACATATTTTGAAAATGCCTGTTGCTCTTTATACTGAGTGTAAATTTCATGATGAATGGACCAAAAGACACAACCCAGCATGACTTGGGAAAAAGTCTTTGTTCCACTGATTTACCTTAAAAGTAGAGTAGGTTCTTCCTTCTCCAGTAAAGTTACCATTTTGGAGATAAAAGGTTTTATTGCAACAACAAAGAAATACAGTATAGACTGTAGTCTGTAGTCCATCTGTTTCTCTGATACTTTATTAGTCCTTTCTTACCCTGTTCTTCAGAGGTCAGGACCCCAGTTGGGTGGTGGGTCATTCTCAGCACTACAGTAAAACTGACGTGGTGGTGGTGTGTTACTGTGTGATGTGTTGGTCTGAGTGGATCAGACACAGCGGTTGCTGCTGGAGTTCCTAAACACTGTGTCCACTCACTGTCCACTCTGTTAGACACTCCTACCTTGTCGGTCCACCTTGTAGATATAAAGTCAAAGACGATAGCCCATCTGCTGCTGCACAGTTTGTGTTGGCCATTCTCTAGTCCTTCATCAGTGCCCACAGGATGCTGTTGACTGGATATTTCTGGTTCTCAGTCCAGCAGCGACACTGAGGTGTTTAAAACTGCTGTGTCTGATCCACTCAGACCAGCGCAACCCACACAAACACACCACCACCACGTCAGTGTTACTGCAGTGCTGAGAATAACCCACCACCCAAATAGTACCTGTTCTGTGAGGGTCCATGGACGTCCTGACCACTGAAGAACAGGGTTACAAACTATCAGAGAAACAGATGGACTACAGTCTGTAACTGTAGAACTACAAAGTGCACCTATATAGTAAGTGGAGCTGATAAAATGGACAATGAGCATAGAAACAAGGAGGTGGTATGTTGACCGGTGTATGTTCATATGTATATATGCATATATTAAATGGCTCCTCTCCTCCAGGACGCTTCACCAGAGATGCTGATTGAGCTTATCAAAGTCTCATTTCAAACTGACGTGTTCGAGAACAACATTGGTTACCTCCGTTTTGACATGTTTGGGGAGTTCAACCAAATCGTTGTTGTGGCTCAGATCATTGTGGAGCAGGTTTGGAACAAAGTGGTGGACACAGATGCCCTGATCATTGACCTCAGGTAAGTCCTCACAGCGCTGACATTCTGGCCATACAGTAGGCCTCTTGAATTAAAGAGCCCATACCATGGAAAAACAAGCCTCCTTCCCTTTTGTGATTGAAAGTTTGAAAAATGCTGAGTTTTCTACTTTAGTGGTGGAGTTTTTGAGAAGTAGCATGTAAACAGGGCTAAAGTGTTAACATGTACCTGCTGTTTTACATTCCTCGTTTTTGTCACAAAACCTAAAGACATCTGCTTAGGCCTCGTCTATTCACACTGAAGTTATAAGGAGTGTTTTAGTCTGGACTGCTTTTTGAACAAGGCAGCCAATCAAACCAGAGCTCACTTACATATATATATCAGTCTTAAGGGGACAGTAACAAATACAGCCTGTTTAATTCTATAGTATAAATAAAGTCCATGTAAAAATGAATTATGACTTTTTTATGAACCATGAATTGTGCAAAAAATGGTATTCTGAAATCATCTTAAACCCAGATAACATATCTCATATTTCTAATTTTGAGATTGTCGCAAGCTTATTATAAGTTATTTACTCTATATCTATTAACTTATAACATTTTTTTATTTTTTATTTTATTTTAGTACATGATCTCACTATATTGGCAGATAACTTGAGCAGATTTCTTACAACAAGCAAACTTACCTCACAATATAGTGAGATAATTTAACATTAAAATCAATTAAAACAAGCAAAAAGATGGAAAAAAAGAAATTAAACAATGTTAAAAAAATACAGCTCTTCAAAGGTTCTTTAGTAAAGAAAACAATTCTATATAGAACCATTAACACTTCTAGAACCCTTTCCAAACGGTTCTTCGTATCATGAATGGGTTCTTCAGATTGGTGGAGAATGTGCCGTAGATGGTTCTATATAGAAACTAAAATAGTTCTTCTATTAAACCAATCTTAATATCATAACAGTAGAAGAACTCTTTTTGGTGCTATATAGAACCATTTACAGCCCATTCTCCATTCTGAAGACCCCGTTTATCATGCAAAGGGTTCTTGGAGCATTCATGACCCTATATTGAACCATTTTCATTACTAAAGAACCCTTGAAGAACCATTGTTTTTTTAAGTGCTTTAGTTTACAGCGGTCTCAAAATGAGAAATATTAGATCATTTAGTTAGATTTAATATGATTTTAGTTTTTGCAGTGTATAAGCGAATCTCAGAAAAACTAAATCATGGAAAATATAGAACATGGGCCCGTTACGTTATACTTACCTGTTTAAAATGATACTGTAACCAAATTGAGCCTCTACTCAACTTTATTGTGCAGTTATTTTAAACAAATGCACTGCAAAAAATATCTTGTCAAGTACAATTATGTTAAATATAGACAATAAATCTAATATTCCTCCTGCTGTGATGGTTGTAAGCTTAATTTAAGATGACTTACCTCAATTCTTGACATTTTTTGCTTGTTTTAAGTTATTTTATTAAGTAAAATAAGTCAAATTTATTAAGCAAATAATTTAGCTTGTTGTACGAAATGAGTTTGAAACAAGCAAATTTATCTGCCAGTACAGTGACATTATTTTACTTATTTTACTTTATAAAATTATAAATATTTAACCAGCATTGTTGAAATTGTGTGTCACTTTAATTGCTTTAAAGGAACAACGCTGGTGGGTCTATAAACCCGATTGCCGGATTCTGCTCCTACTTCTTCGATGCGGACAGGGAGATTGTGCTGGACAAACTGTACGACAGACCCTCAGGCACCACGAAAGACCTCGTCACCCTTCAGGAGCTGACAGGTAATGCGCACACCCTGCTTTTAAAGAGTCCATATGAACAGCTCTCTATTATGTCACTCCCTGAACTCCACTTATAACATTTATGTACCAAATAAAGTCTTAATTCTTTCTCTGCATGAACCTTTCAAACCACACTGAATCCATTAGAGTGAAGCAGGCTGTGTTACTGTGCTTTTAAGACCGATTTATGAAAATTAGCTCTGTTCTGATTGGCTGTCGCGTTGGCTGAAACACTTATAGCATCAGGGTGAATGGGCAGAGCTAAACTGCTGTAGGATGAATCGTAAAATAGATTTATGGATGATTCTACTGAACTGGTTCAAAGTCAGAACCTTTTAACTGAGGGACTTTTAACTGATCTTGGTCTTTAGACTAAAGTTCTTTTGCTCCGAGTGACTCTAAACCTTAATCATGATTATTTTATTAAAACTAATTATTGAACATTCCATTTAGTCTCTACCAAAACAATCATAACTCGACCAAACTGTGCTAAATGTGTCAGTTGTGACTGTTTCGGTGAGAATTTCAGCTCCTTTTGAGCTCCAAAACTCAGTAAACACAGCTTTGAGCAGCTGTTCACACAGAAAATCATCATATTTTGCATTAAAACAATAAAAAGTGCTGAACTGCAGAAAATAATGTTCCTCACTGACTTTCAGACTTTGGGACCTTTGGGATCTAACTGCTCACCATGTGGCCATGAGGGACAGGGATGCAGCCTCACTTCCTGCTCTGAAATACAGGGGTGTGGCTAAAAGAAGGCTCCACCCACATACTAAAACTCTGTGTTTCAGTAGTGACATTTAAAAATTACATGAGTAATGGCAAATCTAAATCAGTTTTAAAATAAAACAAAAAAGCAAATCCTTAGTAAAAAAAAAACAAAAATGAAAAAAATCCAAATACATTTTAAGCATTATATTCACAAGTGTAAATTTAAGGGGTTTGGGTTTGAGACAGACTCCTCCCCATAGAAAAGACCCTATAAATGATACTTTAGTATAGATTTAACTGGTGTTGCGATGCAGAGTATATAATGCCCTCAGTGCAAATCTAACCATGCTACTCTCTGCACAGGGAGGAGATACGGCTCCAAGAAGATCCTGCTGATCCTGACAAGCAGCGCAACAGCCGGCGCGGCCGAGGAATTCGTTTACATCATGAAGAATCTCGGCCGCGCCATGATCGTGGGTGAGCCGACCAGCGGCTCCTGCCAGCCCCCGAACCCTTTCCAAGTCGGTGACAGTGACATCTTCCTGGCTATTCCTACCACCCACTCGGATACAGCCCAGGGTCTGGCCTGGGAGGGGACCGGAATCGCACCTCATATCCCGGTGCCTGCCGACACAGCTCTGGACACGGCCAAGGGAATCCTCAACAAGCACTTTTCAGGCCAGAAATAAGCTTCTGAGCTGAGCTAGGTGGCCTAAGAACAGAGATAGAAGCAAGCGAGGCTGTTTTTGCATCCATTTCTGAACAAAACTGTAGACTGTAGGCCTTTAAAGGGCCCATATCATGGAAAACTGAACTGTGCTGAAATAAAAGAGTTTGATTTAGTTGTCTGGTCTGGCCATTCCATTCTCAGTCCGAACTGTCTAATATATGGAAAGTGAACTGCTTTATTTTTGTGATGTCACAAAACACTGACACATTTATTTATATACATTGACCTATTCAGCACCACCTACTCACATTGAAGTTATAAGGAGTGTTTCAGTCCAGACTGCTAAATTCAAACAGCAGTGTAGGCTGAAACACTCTCAGCCAATCAGAGCAGGGCTCATTTACATATATCAGTCTTAAAGGCACAGTAACTAAATCAGCCTGTTTAATGCCTGTTTGAGGGATTGAGAGAGGTTGGGAAAATGATCATGGAGAAATTAATTATGACTGTTTTTGACACATGAATCCATACTAATGTTATAAATGGAAAACATAGGACAAATGTTAAGATATGGGCCCTTTAATGCACCCTTTTATGCCACTACTCTGAAAGTATAAAGAATATCCAGATACATTCAGATGTTATTTATGTTGTGTTGCTCTGTATGGCCAGTATACTCCTGTTTAACATCTGAAGTGACCATAAATGGACATGTTCAGAGTGTGAAACTGTTGTGGATGAGAAGCTCATTGTAATGTTTTCCTTGTTTTCTGCATGTGTGAATAAGTAGGAGTTGTATCGAAATTAAACAAAAGAACAGAATAAAGGTGAAGGGGAGGAGAAGAAGACTGCTGGTGCCTTCTTAAAAGCCTGTGTCACTTCAGTAATGTTCAGTGATTGAATTTAGGATTCGGTATTCAGTGAATTTGTTTCAATTATAACCGACACTGTTTATGAAAGTCGAATTCAGATTGAAGTGGTTGGGAATTTTTTCTCTTCACAAAAACAGCAACAACAACAACAAGAACAAGGGCAATAGATACAAGATTAACAACATGAACATTAGAATTGCTACTTTATAATTAATAAAAAACGATACAAAATACAAAACATATACAAAATAAAAAAAATAAATTTAAAGGAGAATTCCAGTGTGAGATGTAAACAGACAGATTCAGATGGTTTGGTGTGAAACGGTTCAGACGTCTTTACAGTGGTGGTCATAGGAACCAGGGCTCACCATGACTACAATAGTGGAACGTCTGAAATAATAGGTCTTCTTTGGGGACTATTTTGCCTCACAACACCCTTAATATTATGTATCCCTACACTATGAATGGAGTTGAAGTTCTCTAAACTATCATAAAACAGCGTCTCATTCATCAGGCAGTGAATTCATAACCATTTCATGTAGGAACTTTCTGTGAGGGAGCTTTTAGAGGGGGACGTCTGGTTCCTATCACCACCACTGTGAACAGTTCTGACTCGGTAAGTTTCTCTAGAACACAAAGTTTCACACCAAACCGCTCTGAACCGCTCTGTTTACATCTTAGCCTTTTAGTTATGCAGAAATTTTGAAAATTCAGCAGAATTTGTTGGGATATTATTTCTTATTATTTGGTCAGGATTCCCCTAAACACATATAATAAAAAGAAGGAACAAAAATGGAAAGAAACAAAAATAGAGAGTGGGCGTGAAGGCAGAAATGTCCCTAATGTAGTAATAATAACCACAGAACTGCCACTTTTGCTTCCGCAACATCGAACTAGTAATTCAGTTTCTCTAGAGCCATTCAGTCATGCAGAAATGATACGAAACTGGTGGACTTGCCCTGTAAGTGTCCAAACAGACACTGTGAAGTTGTTCAGCCTGATCTCTTGCTCTTGCCACTTTCCTGTCCTGAAGGAAGAGGGTGTCAGAAGGGGGTTAGTGAGGTGCAGTGATTTCATACCTTTGTGCCAAACACTGGAGAGACGCTGGGCTGTGAACACAGTTCTCTGAAGCTCACAGCTGTGGACCTTAACACACAGGACACTCCAAAAAATGGCCAGTGAAATGATCTTAAATCTTGTCAGTACATCTAATATTCCCCATTTTGAAATGGTTGTGCAATGATTCTAAGATTATCTAGCTTATTTCTAGACGTTTCACTTGTTTTCGGTAACATTACCAAGTAAAATTATCACCATACTGGTGATATTTGACTTACAATTACTTGATATGACCCGGAGACCGCAATTTGCGGGCAAAATGTTGGATCATTTCTAGCCCTCATAATTTCAGAATGATTTAAGATACAAATATGATCTACATATCAGGACATTCAGCAGATCCGCCCCTAACTAGCAAGCATGATATCATTGAGCTTCAGTGAGTAATTCAGCTTGGAAAATCATCTAAAATCCTGATATCACTGCTCTGCTCTTTGGCCTTCATGTTCCAACAAAGGGTTAAAGCAGCAACATGAATCACATCAGATCATCATCAGACTCTGACCCAACATCCAGATTGACTTCATCCACCTGTGACCGTCCATCAGCCCAAAATCAGTTCCATCAGTTCCATCAGCCCAAAATCAGTTCCAAAATCACCTAAACCCACTCACTACTGTTATACTACATCTCTGCTTTCAGCCTTCATACTATAAACAAAGGGCTTTCAGTTCACATTGATTTTGACTTAAAAATATCATATTAAATGTGCAGCTCAATATGTAATTAAAAATAGTGTCTTGCTGTGTATCAGAGTTTTAGCACTGAGACTGAATCCAAGAGGACAGAAGTTCAATAAAAACATGTCTGTGTTCTGCTTATTGTTTATTTTTACTCATAATAACTAACAGAATCACCATCAAAATTACTGCACTTTGAGCTCAGAGATGCTCCAGACTAACAGTTTCTGAAAACTATGACTGCACTTGTTTTCCAGACCTCTATAATTTAAAAAAATTTAGCAGGCGCTGGGTCGAATTTTGATCAGAAATGACCCAAATTCATAAAGATATATTCTTGTCAGCATTACATATCAAACAATGGCCTCCTGTCGTATGTTGTTATGACAGTCACACCTGCCGTATGTTGTTATTTTCAGGAGGCCTCCTGAGCAGCAAAGGGCCTCCTGAAAATAACAACATACGGCAGGTGTGACTGTCACATGTAAACACTTTATAATTGTAATTGCATTTGGCCCAAAAAATACCAAAACTAAGGAAAAATCTAGACACTAGGCAGTTAATCTCAAATTAATCTTACAACAATCTCAACAGGAGAAATATTAGCTTTATTGACTATTTTTAAGATAATTTTACTTGACAATACACCATTTTTTGCAGTGTATAAAGAGTGTGAGCTCACTTTCTCACTTTTGTTTCTACACAGTACAAATAAAGTGGTGACCGGTCAAGCGAAATGATCTTATTTCGAGTCAGTATATCTAATATTTCAAAATGTGAAATGGTTGAAGGAACATAAGATTATGTCACTCATTTCTAGTCATTTTTTACTTGTTTTGAGTAATTGTAGGTCAAATAAAATCATCTCACTGTATTGGCAGATCATTTAGAGCGTATTTCTTACAATAAGCCATTATCTGCCAGCATAGTGAGCTCATTCTACTTGATAAAATGATAAATAATGATGAGAAATAAGTTAATAAACTTATTATAAGCTTTCAACTATCTCGGCCTGAGAAATATTAGATGTATCGACTGTATTTATGACAATTTCACCTCCCAATATATCATTTCAGTTACTGATTCGGTCACAGAAGGAATGAGGTCACACTGTAGAAAGCCATGAAACTGGAGCTGCCAGCCTGGACTAAAGCTTAGAACCTGGACATCGACCAAATCCTGAAGTTCTTATGTAGCAAAAAAGCCTCTTATGAGTTTGTCCTGTGATTGGGCAGATTAGTATGACTGCAGTCACGTCAGCCCTACTTAGGGACACTTAATTCAGGCATTATTTAAGACGATTTTACAGCTTAACAGAACACATAACAAAGAGTGTCACCTTGACACTGATGAATATCTGCAGCTCCACCAGGGCTTCACAATAATGTTCTAAAAATGAGAAAATGACCAGCTGAAATACAATTCCTCCAGAAGAGGGCAGTACGTCACTTATACTCAGCCCAAAGCTGCATTTCTGCACTGCAGAGTGTATTTGTCAATAGAAATACACTCACACAACAGTGAAGCTGAATTACATTCCAGGAAGGCATTCAGTATAAACACATGACAAACAAAAGGATCAGTGCTAAACCTCTGCAAATAAACAGCCTGCTGTTGCTAAGGTCAACGAGTGGGAACACTTTACTTAAATCCTGCTACATAACATTGGCATAAACCAAAAAACCCTTAGAGTCGTCTATTTACAGTGTATCTGTAATTTTCTGGCCTTGTCCTGCCTGAAACGGATTCAGGCAGGGTGGTATTGGAATGGTTTTGATTGGCGCCTCGTTCTAAATCCAAACTCTAGGAACGTCTGCCAGACTCTACACCCTCAATCACAGCGCTGGTAACACGATCATGGTGTCATGATCTAGAGCCCATTTGTCAAACACAGGGCCCATGGGCCAGATCAGGGCCCTCGACACAATCCTATCCGACCCACAAAAGTTTCAAATGAGCACATAGAAGGCCAACACTGCAAAAAATCGTGTCTTGTCAAGTAAAATGACCTGAAATATAGACGGAAAACCTAAAATTTCTCCTTTTGAGATTGTTTTAAGCTCAATTTAAGATAATTTGCCCTTTTCCCCCTTGTTTTAAGTCATTTTAGCAAAATTAAGTAATATTATCTCTCTGCTTTGGAAGATAATTTACTAGGTAAAGTCATTCCATTGTCATACAGTTGCTTCTAGGCAACAAACATAAGTCTGCAAAATCTCATAACAAAAAAAAAAGATACTTACTTTTCAAAAATAGGTTTAAATGTGCCTACTAAGAGATAAAATGACCAAGCTGTCACGGTTGGCTCCTCCCAGTCCTGTCCATGTGCTCATGTTTTGGTTTTGTAACTCCGCCCCTGATTGTTATCACCTGTCCCTCATTGTTCCGTGTATTTAAGCCCTGTGTTTGCCCCTTCCGTTTGCCAGTCTTTGTATCTTTGTATCATTGTACCTTTGTACCTTTGTACCTTTGTATCGTGTCTTTGTACCTGGTCTTCGTTTGTGTTGATTCTGGTCATGTCTTACCCTCGATCTGTCCGTGTCGGCTCATTGACCCTGGACTGTTCTGACTACGACCCTGGATTTGCCCGTAATAAATCTCGCTTATCTCAGCGTATGCGTCCGCCTCCTCGCTCCCCGTTACAGAAAGACTGGCCTCCACAGGACGCAGCAGGTAAGCGAGACTCCGGCATGTGGTTGTTCCGTTGGGACGAAACTCCGGCTGTTTTAAAGCAGCCCGAGTTCGCCGTGTCCCAACGCCACCAAGCCGGAGATAGCAAATCCCCTGGCGCTGAGGGAACACGAGCGTCTCGTCGGTCCCGCAAGAAAGCGGAGGACCTTCCCGCCTTGTGTCCGGGAGGCGAGAGCTCAGGTAAGCGCCTTGGGTCTGCCCGTTTTGAGCGCCACTGCAGGGAGGAGCGACCTGCAGTGCAAGACGGTGTCAGACGGCAGGAGCATTCAGATGACCCGTTTTTTGGTACTCGGCTCGTTCGCAAGCGTCACTGCGAGCTGCCAATCGCTCGAGTGAGCATTGGGAACGGCCGAGTGGGTCCAGTATCTGTGTGTTCCTCCAGGTTGGAGCAGAGGTCCCCAGCCCGAAGGCTTGATCCCGTGGCCGCACCCCGCGGCACTTCTGATCCCGTGGCCGCACCCCGCGGCACTTCTGATCCCGTGGCCGCACCCCGCGGCACTTCTGATCCCGTGGCCGCACCCCGCGGCACTTCTGATCCCGTGGCCGCGCCTCCGGACCCGCCGCCAGTCGCCGCGCCTCCGGACCCGCCGCCAGTCGCCGCGCCTCCGGACCCGCCGCCAGTCGCCGCGCCTCCGGACCCGCCGCCAGTCGCCGCGCCTCCGGACCCGCCGCCTGCCTCCGTGGACGTCGCAGCAGGCCCCGCGCCTGCCTCCGTGGACGTCGCAGCAGGCCCCGCGCCTGCCTCCGTGGACGTCGCAGCAGGCCCCGCGCCTGCTTCCGTGGACGTCGCAGCAGGCCCCGCGCCTGCTTCCGTGGACGTCGCAGCAGGCCCCGCGCCTGCCTCCGTGGACGTCGCAGCAGGCCCCGCGCCTGCCTCCGTGGACGTTACATCCCCTTTGTTCCCTCCCATCCCGCCCTCGTCAGTGTCTGTTCCCCCTGGGGATCCCGTTTCTGTCCCTGTTCCCTGTGGTCCTTCTGTGCCTCCTGTGTCTGTTTCCGTTCCTTTGTTTCTGCCTTGTTCAGTCCCTGGTTTTGTCCTGTTCCCTACTGTTGTGTCTGTCTCGGTTCCCGTTCCTGTTGTGGTTCCCGTTCCTGTGTCTCCTTTTGTTTCTGTTCCTGTTTCTGTTTCCGTGCCCGTTTCCGTTCCTCTGTCTGTCCTGGTGCCTGTTCCCCTGTCTTTTGCGTGGTCTGTTGTTCGTTCTTGTTTTCCTCGTCCTGTGTCTCCGGTCGTCTCTCGGTCGGCGTCGTTTTTTGGTGTGCCTCCTCGTCCTCCCTCCGTTTTTTGTCCTCGTTCTGTTTCGTCTGTTCCTGTGCCTTGTGTGTCTCCGTCTGTGTCTGTTCCTGCCTCTTGTGGTTCTGTTCCTGCCTCTTGTGGTTCCGTTTCTGCCTCTGTGCCCGTTTCTGCCTCTGCTCTGGCTTCGGTGTCTGTGCCTGTTTAGTTTAGTTTTGTCTTTCTCTGGGTTTCGCTTTTTTGTTGGGTTGTTTTGTTCTGTGTGGCACGCCCGGTGTGCGTGCCTTTGGGGGGGGGTTCTGTCACGGTTGGCTCCTCCCAGTCCTGTCCATGTGCTCATGTTTTGGTTTTGTAACTCCGCCCCTGATTGTTATCACCTGTCCCTCATTGTTCCGTGTATTTAAGCCCTGTGTTTGCCCCTTCCGTTTGCCAGTCTTTGTATCTTTGTATCTTTGTATCATTGTACCTTTGTACCTTTGTATCGTGTCTTTGTACCTGGTCTTCGTTTGTGTTGATTCTGGTCATGTCTTACCCTCGATCTGTCCGTGTCGGCTCATTGACCCTGGACTGTTCTGACTACGACCCTGGATTTGCCCGTAATAAATCTCGCTTATCTCAGCGTATGCGTCCGCCTCCTCGCTCCCCGTTACACAAGCACATGATTTTTATTGACTTACTCAAACTATTCCCTTTATTGTTAACCCTAATGTTGTCTTTAAATATGTATAATGTTACTGTAAAGTGAGGAAAAGTAGTTTGTTGCTCTGAGGCAACATCATGCAATAGAGGGTTAACAAAATCAATAAAACAAGTGAAAATGTCTAGAAATAAACTAGAAAATCATATCAGTGCTCAACCATCTCAAAATGGAAAATATTGGATATGTTAACTAGTTTTAAGATCATTTCACTTGACAGGATATCATTTTTGCAGTATATTGGTTTCTGAGAACTAAACACACATGCTTGTAAGTTTTCAAAAATTTCTATTAAACGTTTCATGCTGGATCACAAATTCCACTCCAGCTCATCCCAAAGGTATTGGATGGAGCTCCATCACTCCACAGAACACAGTTCCACAGTTCCAATGTGGCGCCTCCACATGCCCATTCCTGGTGACACCCACACCAAACTAATTACACCAAATTCTGACACAACCTCAGTGGGATTTTCAGTTAAAGTTAGCAGATTCTCTTTTTGCAGCATACTTTGCCAACATGTCTAATCAGGAGCTCCATATGTTCCCGTGATTCCTGTGATTGCATACTTTGAGGTCGACTCGAGGGGGTCATCTACATGTTCTCAGGCTGCTTCTTTTGTTCATTGAAATGTTTAAGGCACAGTCTCATGTCTACAGGTCCCTATGTTTCCCAGGCCTTGTGTCTCATCTTTGCAAATCTGCAAACAAAATCCTACATTCCCAGGGCTCTTATTGAAGAAAGGGTCACTGCATCCTATGCTCAGTGGCAATCATATGTCAACAGCATCCAGAAACGCCGCCAACTTTTCTGGGCTAAAGCTCATCTGTGGTCTAAAGAGTGTTTCAGACTGTATATGGAAATAATAGACATTGTGTTCTCCTGACCAAAGAGAAAAAAGACTATCCAGACTGTTACCAGTGTAAAGGTCAAAATCCAGTGTTTGTCATGGTGTGGATACCATTAACGCTGAAGTGTATTGAAACTTTTTGGAACAACATATTCTGCCTTCTAGACCACATCTTCTTCTGAGATGTCCCATTGCAATGCCACATTCTGCATAACAGCATAGGTGTGTAAACAGTGAGTGCAGGTGCCAGACTGCTAGCATCACACCATAACAATGCACGTGTGCAAGGTTGTGTCCAGGAAACAACTCTATATTGCCCGTGGCTCCATTTCCTCAAACAAGATTCCTCAGCATGAAAATAAGAGTAATGCCCCACCTGATACACAAACCTGGAATCCGTACTGCAAAAAGTGATGTCTTGTCCCGGAAAATTATCTTAAATATTGTCAGTGAAACTGATATTTCTCCTGTTGAGATTGTTGTGAGCTTAATTTAAGATTATTGAACTTTTTTACTTGTTTTAAGTGATTATCTTAAGTAAATTTCTCTCTGTATATTGGCAGATTATCTTGCTTGTTGTAAGAAATGAGATTGAAACCAGCAAACTTATCAGCCACTATAGTAAGATCATTTTACTTGATAGAATTACTTAAAACAAGTAGACAATGTCTGAAAATAAGGTTGATAATATTATAATCAGCACACAATCATCTCCAAATCATTTCACTTGGCAAGTTGTTATTTTTTGCAGTGCAGAAAAGTTGGGACAGTATGTGATAAAAACAATGACAAGCAGTGATAAAGATATCAGCTTTGATATGTATTTAAACAAAAGCAAAACAAAGACAAAATAGGTAATGTGTTACCATGACAAAGTCATTTTTTTGTAAATATAAACTTCTTCCCTCTCCTTGGATCACCACCTTATCGTGGTGGAGGGGTTTGCGTGCTTGAATGATCTTAGGAGCTATGTTGTCTGGAGCAAAAGCTCCTGGTAGGGTCTCTCATGGCAAACTGGTCCTAGGTGACAGGTCAGACAAAGTGTGATCCATAATAATCCCTATGAAGACACAAAAACAGGACTTGTGTACCCTGCCCGGAACAGGGTTACCGGGGCCCCACCCTGGAGCCAGGCCTGGGGGAGGGGCTCGCCAGCGAGCGTCTGGTGGCCGGGCATTTACTCATGGTGCCCGGCCGGGCCCAGCCCGAAGGAGTTACATGAGTCCCCCCTCCCATTGACCCACCACCAATGGGAGGGGCAGTAGTAGGGGTTCGGTGCGTTGTGGATCGGGCAGTGTCCGAAGGCGTGGGCCTTGGCGTTCTGATCCTCGGTTGCTGAAACTGGCTTTTGGAACTTGGAACGTTACCTCACTGGCGGGGAAGGAGCCTGAGTTGGTGCGCGAGGTTGAGAGATACCGGCTAGATATAGTCGGGCTCACCTCAACACACAGCTTGGGCTCTGGGTCCAATCTCCTTGAGAGGGGCTGGACTTTATTCTTTTCTGGAGTTGCCCATGGTGAGAGGCGACGGGCAGGTGTGGGCTTTCTCATAGCCCCTCGACTCGGTGCCTGTATGTTGGGGTTTTCTCCGGTGGACGAGAGGGTAGCTTCCCTACGCCTTCGGGTTGGGGAACGGGTCCTGACTGTTGTCTGTGCTTATGCACCGAACAGCAGTTCAGAGTACCCAGCCTTCTTAGAGTCCTTGGGAAGGGTGCTTGAAAGTGCTCCTCCTGGAGACTCTATTGTCCTACTGGGGGACTTCAACACTCACGTGGGCAATGACAGTGAGACCTGGAGGGGTGTGATTGGGAGGAATGGCCTCTCTGATCTGAACCCGAGTGGTGTTCAATTTTTGGACTTCTGCGCAAACCACAGTTTGTCCATCACGAACACCATGTTTGAACACAAGGATGTCCATAAGTGCACATGGCACCAGGACACCCTAGGCCGCAGTTCAATGATTGACTTTGTAGTCGTGTCATCGGACTTGCGGCCATGTGTTTTGGACACTCGGGTAAAGAGAGGAGCTGAGCTGTCAACTGATCACCACCTGGTGGTGAGTTGGATCAGGTGGTGGGGGAAGATGCCGGTCAGACCAGGCAAGCCCAAACGCATAGTGAGGGTTTGCTGGGAACGTCTAGCAGAAGAACCTGTCAGATTGATCTTCAACTCACACCTCCGTCAGAACTTTGACCAGATATCGGGGGAGGTGGGGGACATTGACTCAGAATGGGCCATGTTCCGTTCCTCCATTGCTGAAGCGGCTGACTGTAGCTGTGGCCGTAAGGTAGTTGGTGCCTGTTGGGGCGGTAATCCTCGAACCCGGTGGTGGACACCCCAGGTGAGAGATGCCGTCAAGCTGAAGAAGGAGTCCTACCGGGCATGGTTGGCCTGTGGGACACCAGAGGCAGCTGGCAGGTATCGACAGGCCAAGCGATCTGCGGCTTCAGTTGTCGACAAGGCAAAAACCCGTGTATGGGAGGAGTTTGGTGAGGCCTTGGAAACTGACTTTAAGTCGGCTCCGAAAAGATTCTGGCAAACCGTCAGGCGACTCAGAAGGGGAAAGCAGTGTGCCACTAGCACTGTATATAGTGGAGATGGTGTGCTGCTGACTTCGACTGAAGACGTCATTGGGCGGTGGAAGGAATACTTTGAGGACCTTCTCAATCCCACCGACACGTTCTCCAGTGAGGAGGCTGAGTCTGGGGACATGGGAATAGGCTTGTCCATTACTGAGGCCGAAGTCGCTAAGGTAGTTAAGAAGCTCCTTGGTGGCAAGGCTCCAGGGGTGGATGAGATCCGCCCTGAGTTCCTCAAGGCTCTGGATGTTGTGGGGCTGTCTTGGCTGACACGCCTTTTCAACATTGCGTGGACATCGGGGGCGGTGCCACTGGATTGGCAGACTGGGGTGGTGGTGCCTCTTTTTAAAAAAGGGGACCGGAGGGTGTGTTCCAAATACAGGGGAATCACACTCCTCAGCCTCCCTGGCAAGGTCTATGCAGGGGTACTGGAGAAGAGAGGCCGGCTTATAGTCGAACCTCGGATCCAGGAGGAACAGTGCGGGTTCCGCCCTGGTCGTGGAACACTGGACCAACTCTTCACCCTCTCCAGGATTCTGGAGGGTTCATGGGAGTTTGCCCAACCAGTCCACATGTGCTTTGTGGATCTGGAGAAGGCATTCGACTGTGTTCCCCGGGGTATTCTGTGGGAGGTGCTTCGGGAGTACGGGGTACATGGCTCTTTGCTACGAGCCATTCAGGCCCTGTACAAACAAAGCTGGAGTTTGGTTCGCATAGCCGGCAGTAAGTCAGACTCGTTCCCAGTGAGAGTTGGACTCCGTCAGGGCTGCCCTTTGTCACCGATTCTATTCGTAATTTTTATGGATAGAATTTCTAGGCGCAGTCAAGGGATGGAGGGTGTCCGGTTTGGTGACCTCAGGGTCACATCGCTGCTGTTTGCAGATGATGTGGTCCTATTGGGGACATCAGGCCGCGAACTTCAGCTTTCACTGGATTGGTTTGCAGCCGAGTGTGAAGCGGCTGGGATGAGAATCAGTACCTCTAAATCCGAGACCATGGTTCTCAGGCAGAAAAGGGTGGAGAGCCCTCTCTGGGTCGGGGATAGGCTCTTGCCTCAAGTGGAGGAGTTCAAGTATCTCGGGGTCTTGTTCACGAGTGATGGTACAAGGGAGCGGGAGATTGACAGGCGGATTGGTGCTGGGTCAGCAGTGATGCGGGCTCTTTACCGGTCTGTTGTGGTAAAGAAAGAGCTGAGCCATAAGGCAAGGCTCTCGATTTACCGGTCGATCTACGTTCCCACCCTCACCTATGGTCATGAGCTTTGGGTAATGACCGAAAGAATAAGATTGCGAATACAAGCGGCCAAAATGAGTTTCCTCTGCAGGGTGTCTGGACTCTCCCTTAGAGACAGGGTGAGAAGTTCGGACATCTGGGAGGGACTCGGAGTAGAGCCGCTGCTTCTTCACGTCGAGAGGAGTCAGCTGAGGTGGTTCGGGCATCTGGTTAGGATGCCTCCTGGACGCCTCCCTCGGGAGGTGTCACAGGCGAGTCCACCTGGGAGGAGACCCCGGGGAAGACCCAGGACACGCTGGCGCGACTATATCGCCCAGCTGGCCTGGGAGCGCCTCGGAATCCCCCTTGGAGAGCTGGTGGAAGTGGCTGGGGAAAGGGAGGTCTGGGCTTCATTGCTTAGGATGCTGCCCCCGCGACCCAAACCCCGGACAAGCGGAAGATAATGGATGGATGGATGGATGGATGGATGGATGGATGGATGGATGGATGGATGGATGGATGGATGGATGGATGGATAAACTTCTTCTGAAATTGATGCCCACAACACAAAAGATGGTGCATGCCTGCATATAAAAATACACATAAATCGAGTCAACTCAAACTGATAAATCAATGACAAAGAAGCACATAGAGGGAAAAAAACTCTTACAATTTTCTCAGAGAAATCAATGTTATATTGATGAAGGATCACTGATTCTCCTGAACCAGAAGTTCTGGTGATGAAGGGGAAAAGCGTGAGTTCTCCTTCTGCACTGACAGACTGCAGAGAGAGTTCTGTGATCTAGAACAGAGCTGTATAAGAGAACAATGAGATCTCCCACTGTTCTTCTGGAGATATTATGCAGCTGAGACTGTGGTGAGACGAGTCAGACACTAAAGAATTAATCCACAATATTTATGACGATATTGAGAAAATCTGAGTTTTATTTCTCAGGAGCCAAATTTCAGAAACGGCTTCAGTCTCAGTCTGATCTCAAACTGGACTTAGCTGTGTCCAGGAGAAGAACCTGACATCTAGAGGAGATCTCATTTACAGTATTTTTTGCCTCTGGGATTGTATGTGAGTCAGTATAACAGCTCATTCTTGAAACATAATTTTTCATGAGAATATTTGAAACATTTATCATCTGAATTTTATGATGATCAGAGGAACATCTACACCTTCTCATTCTTTATTCTCTTTATTTCAGTGATATTGTGATGCTGACAGCTCTGTTGGCCCAATTAAAGATGGAATGTTGATTATTAATTTAAGAAATTACACAGATTTTCTAAAATCACTGCATAATTAAATGGTTAAGATGTAAACCGAGTCATTCAGAGTTGTTTGGTGTTTCTAGAGAAACTTAGAGTCAGAACTGTTCACAGTGGTGGTGATACGAACCAGACGTCCACATCTAAAAGCTCCTTCGCCGAAAGTTCCTACATGAAATGGTTCTGAATTCACTGCCTGATGACTGAGACACTGTTTTATGATAGTTTAGAGAACTTTAACTCCATTCATGGTGGAGGGAGACATGCAGGGTGCTGTGCTGCAAAATAGTCCCCAAAGAAAACCTATTATTCCAGATTTTCCACTATTTTCCATTATCAACATTCCATATAAACTCAGAAGACTCATGTAGGTTCTCTGGTTGTTCTGGATAGTAAATAAAACGTCTATATTTGTGTTGTAGTGATATAGTCAATGCTGCTGTGATACATGTAGAATGTGGTTTGACATCGTCTTCCTGTAATAATCATGGCCTTCTCTGAAGAAGACGTCGTCTGGACGGCAGCCAAAACGTGCATTATCGTTCAGAATTAACTTTTGTTCCCCTGTCCCAACTTTTTTGGAACATGTTGTTGGCATCAAATTCAAAATGGGCAAATATTTTCCAATAAACACATTGCACTGAACAGTTAAACAGGGCTAATGCTGCTCTCTTTGTAATGAAACATGCAATTATTTAGATGAATGTTATTCTGTCTGCTCAACACAGCGGCTCTATCAGCTCCATCTGAAAGTGTAGGAACATCTCCAGAATCCTGTCTGATACCTTCAAAAATGAGTTTGTGTTCCAGTCTCTTTGTTTTAAATCTGATCTAATGGTCCTTTAACAGGACAGAAGCGAGGGCTGTAGGTATTGATACTCTGTGAAATGCAGGGCCGATCTGATATCTTGTTTATGTGAAGTACATTGTGTGTGAGAGTCTGATTGCAGACGTACGTGGTTAATGTAAAGTACAGCGCTGATCAAAGTCGGTACGTTTAGCTACATCTGGAACCTTCATTACACTCAACTCAACACAGATAATCACTCAAACTGATAAACGCATTTTATAGATATATTTAATAAACACATCTGTTGGCCGTTTTCATACACGGATAAAAATATATATGATAAATGAATTTAGGATATTTTCCATATGGGTGCATGAGAAATGTGTGTGATCAGAGTGGGTTGACCCTCAAGCAGGCCTTCAGAGTGAAGGGGGGGGGCTTCTCCTGTAAAAGTCACAGCCATTTTTTCCCCCCAGAAATTTGACACCAGGCAGTTTGTTCTGCCCCTCTCAGCCTCTGTGCTCTCACTCGTCCACAAGCCTGCGTCCGACTCACGCAGCCCAGGCTCACCCAGCTCGCCCAAACGCCTCGTCACGGCCAGATAGCTGCGCTCAGAGCCTACTGACCGACTGAGGAGCTCTCGAGACAGACAGTCTGCGAGTCTCGCGCCTCCTCGGATACAAAAGTCAGCGCGAGCTCCACATCCGCCTCTTTGTTGTCCCCGTGCCGTGCCTTGGCGAGCCGCGTCGCGCGCTGCAGGGCGTGATTCTCCGCGCGCCGCGGGGATAATGTGAAGGGCGCTGTTTTGAGGAGACGCTTTCTGTTTGTTCTCTGGTCGGAGAGGATGGCGAGTTTTCTGCAGCGCGCGCTGCTCCTGGCTGCTCTGTCTGGATTTCTGTTCTTCTGCGCGCCATCAGGAGCTCACGCGCAGGACGAGGAGGATCAGAGGTCCTGCCAGGGCGCCTTCGACCTGTACTTCGTCCTCGACAAGTGAGTGAGAGATTTTTACAGCTGTTTCTAACCTCTCTCTCTCTCTCTCTCTCTCCCTCTTCTCTCTGTCTCTGTCTCTCTCTCTTCTCTCTCGCTCTCTTCTCTCTCTCTCTCTCTCTTCTCTCTCGCTCTCTTCTCTCTCTCTCTCTCCGTCTCTGTCTCTCTCTCTTCTCTCTCTCTCTCTCTGTCTCTCTCTCTCTTCTCTCTCGCTCTCTTCTCTCTCTCTCTCTCTCTGTCTCTCTCTCTTCTCTCTCTCTCTTCTCTCTGTCTCTCCCTCTCTTCTCTTTCTCTCTCTGTCTCTCTCTCTCTGTTCTCTCTCCCTCTCTTTCTCTCTCCCTCTCTCTCCTCTCTCTCTCTCTCTCTCTTCTCTCTGTCTCTCTTACTCTCTCTCTCTGTCTTTCTCTCTCTCTCCTCTCTGTCTCTCTCTCTTTCTGTCTCTCTGTCGCTCTGTCTCTCTCTGTCTCTCTCTTTCTGTCTCTCTGTCTCTCTCTCTTCTCTCTGTCTCTCTCTTTCTCTCTCTTTTTCTCTCTGTCTTCCTCTCTCTCTCTCTCTCTCTCTCTCTCTAGCTCTCTCTTTGTGTGTCTCTCTCTCTCTGTCTCAGTCTTTGTCTCTCTCTCTATGTCTCTCTCTTTCTGTCTCTGTGTCTCTCTCTGCCTCTGTGTCTGTCTCTCTCTTTGTGTCTCTGTCTCTCTTTCTTTGTCTCTGTGTCTGTCTCTCGCTCTGTCTCTCTGTCTCTCGCAGTCTCTCTCTCTGTCTGTCTCTGTGTTTCTCTCTCTTTGTGTGTGTGTCTCTCTCTCTTTCTTTGTCTCTGTGTCTCTCTCTTTCTGTCTCTCTCTGTGTCTCTGTGTCTCTCTCTCTCTTGGTCTCTGTCTCTGTGTGTCTCTGTCTCTCTGTCTCTCTCTCTGTGTGTCTATGTCTCTCTGTCTCTGTCTCTCTGTCTTTGTCTCTGTGTCTGCCTCTCTCACTGTCTCTCTGTGTCTCTGTCTCTCTCAGTCTCTGTCTCTGTGTTTCTCTCTCTTTGTGTGTGTGTCTCTCTCTCTTTCTTTGTCTCTGTGTCTCTCTCTTTCTGTCTCTCTCTGTGTCTCTGTGTCTCTCTCTCTCTTGGTCTCTGTCTCTGTGTGTCTCTGTCTCTCTGTCTCTCTCTCTGTGTGTCTATGTCTCTCTGTCTCTGTCTCTCTGTCTTTGTCTCTGTGTCTGCCTCTCTCACTGTCTCTCTGTGTCTCTGTCTCTCTCAGTCTCTGTCTCTGTGTTTCTCTCTCTTTGTGTGTGTGTCTCTCTCTCTTTCTTTGT
>NC_051223.1:11108199-11253199 GCF_015220715.1 Pygocentrus nattereri | reverse complement strand
CTCGTATATTATGTAATGTGTGAGTTTTATTAAAGCTTTTCATCAGAACAGTTAAAATAAAGAAGCATATCACTGAAAACCTTGTATCTCAATATTTGTCATATTTTCAATATTTCAAATATTTCATATTTGTCAAATGACTTGGAAAATCATCTGGTTCCATTGACTTCCATTAAAAGTAACGTTTGTTTTTTCCTTCTCCTGTAAAGTTACACTTTTGGAGATGCAAGGCTTTTTCCGACAGAAGCGACAAACTAAAATGGAATAGATAGTCGGTCAAATCTGCCGCAGAGCGCATTTATTTATTTATTTATTTTGGAATGGGGTTGGGGGAGCGATATCATCAATAATCAATAATGGAATGTGTCTGCAAACGAACACTTACGTTTTTTGTTGTCTTTTGATTTTTTTTTTTGTTTCTTTTAAAGTGAAGTTGATTTAGATTAATTATGCCTTTAATTTTTAAATAAATGCTGTCCCACATTTTCATGTCACCACCAAAACAAAGAGCCTTATGTCGGCCACGCCCCTGCACTTCAGAGCAGGAAGTGAGGCTGGGGGAGTGATATTATTGAAAATCGTGATTTTATTAATGAGAAAATATTGTGCTAATTATGTTTAGATGTCACCGAGGCCTGGTACATGTTCAGATATGCTGATTACAGTATATTGCAGTGAGGAAGAGACTCATTGGCTGATGCAAAGCAGTTGTATGTACTGTACATTATATGCTTTGTAGGGATTACAGTATGTGATCTTGTTTGTGCTCCTTCCTTACTGACTGATGAGGAAAGAGGAAAATAGAAGTGACTAACAGTCCAGTAGTTGTGTTTATTATGGTTCAGTGCAATATTTCAACATGAATCTGTCACAATAGTAATATTGCAGTACAGCCGATTTGACAAAGTAAAACTGCCCACCTCTTATTCGCATTATTACAATACAGTCTTATCCAAAAATGTGGGAAACCCCAATCAATGACATGGTTTTCATATGGAAAAGTATATACAAACCATTCCAGTAAATTAGTTCAATTTAATAAAATGATTCAATATTCAGATCTTAGATATGTACGAGGATGATCTGATCTATTTAAGCCCAAAGCATTAACAGAGACAGTAATATGTTAAATATATGCAAAAGCATCATTTAAAGAGTACTTTCTATGGGGAGGAGTCTGTCCCAAACCCTAACCTCTAAATTTACACTTCTGAAAATAACACTTCATTTTTCCTTTTTTTTCTTTTAAATTTCTTGTAAGTGCAAGTTGATTGAGATTTGTTATGACTTTAATTTTTAAATAAAAAATGCTGTCCCACGTTTTCATGTCACTACCAAAACACAGAGTTTTAGTCAGTAGGCGGGGCCTTATTTTAGCCATGCCCCTGCATTTTAGAGCAGGAAGTGAGGCTGCATCCCTGTCCCTCATGGCCACATGGTGAGCAGTTAGATCCCATTGTTTTGAAGTAAATGTGTCCCAAAGTCTGAAAGTCAGTGAGGAACATTAAGAATCGCCATATTTTCTGCAGTTCAGCACCTTTTAGTGCTTTAATGTAAAATATGATGATTTTCTGTGTGAACAGCTGCTCAAAGCTGGGTTTGCTGGTCATGAACTGCTGAGTTTCTGAGCTCAAAATGAGCTGAAATTGTCACTGAAACAGTCACGACTGCCACATTTGGTACAGCTTGGTTGAGATATGATTGTTATTGTAGTGAGGGAATTGAATGTTTATTCATTCATTTTAATAATATAATCATAATTAAGGTTTAGGATCACACCAAAGTCCAAAATCAGTTAAAAGTCCCAAATGAGTTTCGGGTCTGGCTCTGAACCATCTGAATCATCCAAATATATTTATAATGTCAGATATATACAGTGCATATACCACCTTTTATCTTTTTCTCCTCCAATGTTAAAAAGCTCATTGATGATATGATCCAGTGCAGCATATTTTAGGGGTGTAGGCTCTAGTAGATCCATGTAGTAGTTTGTGTTTCATGTTGGAGCAGCTTCTCAGCTCTTGGTGAAGGTCTCAGTGCTCTACAGCAGGACCTCGAATCCAGTTCTGACCTCTGACAGTCCTGAATCATAGGCTTTGTTCACACGGCAAGTAAAAGTAGCCCAAATCTGATCTTTTTCTCCGTATGTGACTCAGATGTGTGTCTGTGTGTCAGTGTGAACAGATAAACTCACTAAATCTGACATTTCCAATTCCGATTTGAGACGCTGTCATATGTGGTACTGAAATCCAATCTGTATCCGATCAGCAATGCAACTCAGTCTGAACAGCCGGATTGGATTTCATGCGATTTTTACGTCAGTCCAACTCCACATTCATCATAATTTCACGCTGCTGAGACTCAAACATAAACACTGAGACTGATGTTTCTGTACCAAAAAATTTGAAGATACTTAGCAAACTACTCGGAGGAGGCAGAGGCTGCAGCGACAGAACAGTTTAAAGAATCCGAGGCAAAAACATGAACCAAAAAAAAGTGTCCATGGCCGAATAACGTGCCCTTTTTACGGTAAACTCAAACACATTCTGCGTGATCAGGCCAGCTGTCAATCACTGGAACTTCATAAATCGCTCCTATGATGCTGGTGAAGATGAAGCTGATCCTCCAGGAGTGACTGGTGTTCATTGGCGGTTGTGATTGTTTACCTCTGGATGAGCCGTGAAGCAGCGTGACGCTCTGTTCTTTTGGGCATGCGGGTCAGTTTAGGAGTTGACCTGTTCAGACTGCTGTATACAGACCACATTTAAAAGATAATCTGAACAGCCAAAATAAACAATCAGATTTGAGCCACTTTTACCTGCTGAGTGAACGTAGCCTTAGTGAAATAGTGAGCAACAGGACGTGGACAGTTTTGTATTTTTATTTGTAATGATTATTTTATTGTACATATTGCACATGGAGACTAACAATTAAACAAATTACATTCACATTTACCTTTGAGATTTTTATGCGTTTTTTTATTTGAAATATTATGTCAGTATCATAAACAGTATCACAAAAATGTTCTGTAATCACTGGCATAAACTGCATAACTTTACCTGCCACCTCAATTAGCCTGCATCTGACTGGCCTAGGTCTGGAGATCTACCTCCCTGGAGAATCCAGATCTACCACACCTGGTGGATGTTCAGATGACCCTGAAGGCCTTCATTACCTGGTTTAGGTGTGTTTAATTAGGGGTGGAGCTAAGTCTGGTCGCGAGCTCTATGTTGTGTGGTTATATTTCCCTAATTAAGACGTGAAGCTTGGGCCGGGGCAGTATGACTATATTTATTATTATTAGAATAAATAACATCACAATGTGTCAGAATATGCTTTGTTGAGCGTATTGTGGACATCTTTAATTCTTAAAAACACTTCCCAACTGCATGTTTGATTACAAAGACATAATAATAATAATAATAATAATAATAATACTTCGTCCTATTTAAGTTAATTTGGTGCTACTCAGGGTGAAATGTGGAATATAAATCAGTATTTTTCAGATATTGGATATCAGATTCAGATATCAGGAAAAATATATATGTCGTGACAGATTGTGTTAAAACTTCTTAAATTATCATAATACATTTTTGCCATATTGCTGAGCTCTGCTTGAAATTAAATTTTTTGCAGTGTTATCTTAGCAAGTAAAATGATCTTTATTGTAGTCAATAAATGTAATATTTCTCCTGTCATGATTGTTGTGACCTTAATGTAAGATTATTTAACTTTTTTCTAGACATTTATGCTTTAAGCAGTTTTATTTAGTAAAATTCACTATATTGTTTGATCATTTAATTGTTATAACAAATGTGCTTGAAGCCAGCAAGAGGATCTGCTAGTGTAGTGAGAATTTTACTTTTAAAGTTGCTTAAAACAAGTGATAAATGTCTAGAAATGAGCAAGATAATCTTAATCAGCGCACAACCATCTAAAAATGAGAAATATTAGACATATGGATTAGATTCAGCATCAGTTCATTTGACGTTTTACTTTGTTTTTAAACTTTGTCTGAAACCAAGCAGAGCAAATCTGTAGAAGAATGCATTTCCCAGACATGCTCTCTCAGTTTAAAGCTTTGGATTCGAAATGCCTGGAATCTGAAAAATCGCCTCTTGTTTGGGATCGACTGGCAGCCCTGCTGTGACTTCTAGGCCGGGACTCTGTTACAGGCTGCGCATTGTTGTGTTCTGGGTAGTTAAAATGAGGTTCTTAGTACTGTTGTGAACGTCTGAGCTCAGACTCAGTTCCAGAGTAATAACATCATGCCAAATGTTCTTTCACTTAGGGTTGCTTCATCTGCTTTGCAAAGAACAGCTGTGAAGTGTAAAGATCTCGAATGTGACAGGAGTCTGCTTGGGAAGGGACACACGGTTTCAAACAGTAGGCCTGGATTCAGCTTCATTAATGCCATGTTAAGTGTTGTTCGGCAGTGTATAAACAGGAGAGAGGCGGCGGGGAAGTTTGCACCTTGGGTTAGACGGTGCTCAGGCGTGCAGAGGGTCCATATGTTTGGATTGGGGGAAAAAAAGTGGGCAGAGGATGAAAGGAAGTTGTGGAAAATGGTGCATGGGGGTGGGAGGGGGGGCGCGTAGGCTCAGTTGCACTGCGGAGGCCTCAGGCTGAAAGTAGGTTAGCGGTTTTTCTCAGTACAAATCCCAGTGCCTAGTCAGTTAAATTGGAGTGTTGTCATTGGTCCCAGGCCGGGGTGGTTCTCACCAAGGCTGGAACAGGACCCTTCACCCTTTCCCTACAGCATGAGGCAGGCCTGGGTGATCTGAGGAAAACATCGGATTGGGATTTTTCTGATCAGTGCTTGGGTTGAGATTTAAATCCTGATTACTTTCTATAAAATCAGGGCAAGGCCTCTTTTGGTTTTCTGAAAGATTCTGAAAGATCAATCATTTTAATATCACATTTGCTGTGATTTTTTTCACACAATCTTCTTACATTTAAAATGGGGAGATTTAACCTACTAACAAAGTGTGTACTACCTGTAGATGAGTTAGACCAATCAGAAGCTACAAAATGTTCGGTATTTCTGACATCACAACCATTGCTACTAACTGGTAGTCTGGTGTTCAAGATTCATGACATAAAAAGTGGATATTCTGCACTTCTTTGCTAAAGAAAACAGGCCTGTATTAATTTACACAATATAATTGCATTTAAATTGCAGTTGGAATATCGGTCAAAAAAAATCACAATTAGATATTTTCCCCAAATCGTTCAATCCTAGACTGAGCACTGAATGTGGTGCCCCTGACTGCCAGCCAGTTGTTGTTGTGGTGTCACATTTGGTTGCTTCTTATTGGTCTAAAGACATAAGTTTCATGTTATTGGGTTAAATTAATAAAAGCAATGAATCGTCCAGCTGTAGTATGAGAGCAAGTTTATTGGTGTTGTGCTGGACCTGGAAAGGACGGTGTTGAGGAAGTTATATGGTTCAAATTAATAAATAGAGCTGAGAGATGAATTGTAATCAAATCAAATAAAAGAGAAGTGAAGTAAAATGGGATACATCCCACACCGGTCAGCTATTTTCAGTTACAGTTATTTCAGTTAACATTTTTGATTATTTCTCAACCATTCTATTGGCCCCTGGTTCCATCTATTTGCATATTGGGCATGTGTTGTAGTTGTTTCATTTACCATCTGTGTAGTCTTTCTTGTCTTGTATTTTGGGCCAGTGTTGTTGGCATTTCCACATTCTCTGTTTCTGAGTTGTAGTTCTAAACTGACTGGACATAGCAGCGACCACTTTTAGACATAAAAGTTCAAGGTCAAGGTCAAGAGGCTTTTATTGTCATTCCATCTATGTACAAGTACACAGTGGAGTGAAATTGTTTTCCTCCAGGAACAAAAAGTACAAAGTGCAAACATGCAGACAAAAAATTAAACTAGAAACAATAAATATGATCAATTAAACAGACATTAGACACAGTAAACAGACAGGACAGTGCAGCACCGACACAGCACTCATTCTGGACATGAGGTAGTGGAATAAGGTGAAGGGTTATTTAACATGCTGTGATCTGTAAGTCATGCGGTCAGATGACAGACATAAACACAGCAGTTACTGAGGTAGAAAAACCTGAGTAGAACAGTGAAAACACAGTGTAGCAGCAAGATAGTTCAAGTAGAGCATCAAAAGAGTTGTGGACTATGAGTGTGAGTGGTGGGGGGGAGGGGTTGCAGAGTCTGGCAGTGGTGGCACGGATGCTCCGGTACCTTCTGCCAGATGGCAGCAGTGAAAAAAGTCCATGTGAGGGATGGATGGGGTCGTCCACAATGCTAGCAGCTTTCCAGATACAATGTGTGGTGTAGATGTCCATGATGGAGGGGAGAGACACTCTGATGATCTTCTCAGCTGTCCTCACTATACGCTGTAGGGTCTGCGGTCTGAGGCGGTGCAATTCCCAAATCAGGTGATGATGCAGCTGCTCAGCATGCTTTCCACAGTCCCCCTGTAGAACATGGTGAGGATGAGAGGGGGGAGATGAGCCTTCTTCAGTCTCCGCAGGAAGCAGAGGTGCTGCTGGGCTCTCTTGGCTATGGAGTTGGTGTTGAGGGACCAGGGGAGGTTATCTGTGATAGACACCAAGGAACTTGGTGCTCCTGACGATTTCCACAGCAGAGCCAGTGATGTTCAGTGGGGGCTGGTCACCTCGCACTCTTCGGAAGTCATCAACCATCTCCTTAGTTTGGTCTACATTCAGAGACAGGTTGTTGGCTCCGCACCAATCCGTTAGCCGCTGCACCTCCTCTCTGTATGCTGACTCATCGTTCTTGCTGATCAGACCCACCACAGTTGTGTCATCAGCGAACTTGATGATGTGATTTGAGCTGTACTTTGCAGTACAGTCATGAGTCAGCAGAGTAAACAGCAGGGGACTGAGCACACAGCCCTGAGGGGCACCAGTGCTCAGTGTGGTGGTGCTGAAGATGTTATCTCCTATCCTGACTAACTGAGGTCTCTCAGTCAGGAAATCCAGGACCTAGTTAAAAAGGAAGGTGTTCAGGCCCAGCAGGCTGAGTTTTCCTATCAGCTGCTGAGAAATGGTGTTGAATGCTGAACTGAAGTCTATGAACAGCATTCTGACGTAGGTGTGATTATTGTCTAGGTGGGAGAGAGCCAGGTGGAGTGTGGTGGAGATGGCGTCTGTTGAGCAGTAGGAGCGATATGCAAATTGCAGTGGGTCCAGTGAAGGAGGAAGCTGGTCTTTAAATGTGCCTCATGACAAGCCTCTCAAAGCACTTCATGATGGTAGTCATTGAGGCAGGACACTGGAGACTTCTTCGGCACAGGGATGATGGTGGACTTGAAGCACATTGAAACGACTGCAGTGCTCAGAGAGATGTTGAATATGTCCGTGAGAACATCAGCCAGCTGTTCAGCACTTTTCGTTGGTGGACTCGGTGTAGAGTTCTCCGCACATCAGCAGTGGACAGACACAGTATCAGTTCACTTGGAGGTTTTTCCTCACCGCCATGCTGTTCTATGCCTCAAACCGAGCATAGAAGTTTTTAAGCATGTCTGGAAAGGAGGCATCACTTTCACAAGCAGGTGGAGGTGACTTGTAGTTTGTGATGGCCTGGATGCCCTGCCACATGCACCGTGTCAGCAGAGTTTTGAAAATGATCATGGATTTTCTTTGAGTAGGCATGCTTAGTCTCTTTGATGGCCCGGGAGAGCTTGGCTCTTGCCACTCTGAGACTTGCTTTGTCCCTTGATTTGAAAGCCTTGTCACGGGATCTCAGCAGCATGAGCACCTCTGCAGTCATCCATGGTTTCTGGTTGTGGTGAGTTGTGACAGGTTTGGAGACAGTAACATCATCAATGCACTTGCTGATTTAGCCAGTCACTGATTCTGTGTACTTCTCCAGGTTGATGGAGTCACCAGTAGTTGCTGCTACTCTGAACATCTCCCAGTCAGTGTGCTCAAAACAGTCCTGAAGAGCTGAGATGGCTCCTGGTGGACAGATTCTCACTTGCTTCTAGTCTGGTTTGGCACGTCTGATGAGCAGCCTGTATGCTGGAATGAGCATCACAGAGATGTGGTCTGAGTAGCCGTAGTGGGGGCAGGGCTCAGCCCTGTACACACCGGGGATGTTTGAGTAAACAAGATCCAGCTTGTTAGCCCCACGGGTTGCAAAGTCCACATAATGATGAAATTTGGGGAGTACTGACTTCAGATTGGCATGGTTGAAATTTCCAGCAACAATAAATAGTCCATCTGGGTTTGTGTTCTGGAGGTCGCTGATTGCGCTGTACAGCTCATTCAGTGCAGCATTAGCATTAGCACTGGGAGCTATATACACCATTACATTGTACAGCATGGTCAGCTCTCTGGGCAAATAAAATGGCCTGGTTCCACCAGCAGTGACTGGAGACTAGCACTGTGTTTTACACCATTCAGTGTTGATGTAAACACACAGACCTCCACCTCGAGTCTTACCACTCAGCTCAGTGTCTCTGTCCACACAGAAGCACAACAGGTCGTCGAGCTGAATGGCTAAGTTCGGAGTTGAGCTCGTCATACATGTCTCCATAAAAACGAAGACACAGCAGTCTCTGAACTCCGAAGGTAGTCCAGTTTATTCTCCAAGGAACAAACGTTAGAGAGAAGGAGCGATGGAACGGCTGGTCATGCAGGGTTAGCCATTAGCCTAGCACGTATGCCGGCTCGCTTGCCTCGCTTCTGCCTCCTCGCGCATTGCTTTCGGCCAGCAGGCTCATGCAGCGCTGGGGACCGTAGCAGGCCTAGTTTGTGTAGCTCTTCCTACAGTTCGCTTGTAAGCAGAGATTGTGGCTTATTTCTCAGCTGTAGCAGGCTCTGGCGATGGTAGACACTGGTGCTGGTTGAAAGTCATGATATTTAGTTTTGGTCAGGTTACATGACAGACAGTAAACAAAAATAGCAAAAAAGCACCATTTTGCTGTTCCCGAAGTGGCCGCTACTTGCCGTGCCGCTGGAATTAAATTTATAAATAAATGCTAGTAAATCAAGATCAACAGACTGACGTTTAGCCAATTTAAGTAAATCAATCAACCAACAGAATTACCTTATTTTGAAAGAAAGAATAAGTCACTTAAGTTCAGGTAAAGCATGCTTGAGTGTTAATAATATTCTTAACCTGGCCAAAAACCTGCTACTGAATGTAGATGAGCCAAAATATCATACAAGTCTGAAGGCTACAAAAAAAGCTATAAACAGAGATGGTCAATATGGCAAAAATATGATATCACAATACTACAGGCACTTTCACAATACACAGTATATCACAATATTTATTTTTTCTGACATCTAAGCTGTTTGGAACAGAGAAAAAAGAACCAGAATTGCCACATTTACAAAAAAAAATCAAAAATAATTACTACAGTGATTGGAATTCAACATTTCACACCCACTAATTAGAATTAAACAGCACGATTTATGCTCTTGTTCTAATAAAATATGCAGCTGGTCAGTAATGATAAATATTTTAAAAAGTACGGCATTTGGCTGACACTCTTATCCAGAGCGACTTGCAATTTGATCAATTTACACAGCTAGGCAAAGGCAGTGTTTGAAGTCTTGCCCAAGGACTCTTATTGGTAGAGTGTAGGGTGCTTGTCCAGGCAGGGATTTGAACCCCAGTGTAGAGCGGACAAGGCAGAGGTGTTACCCACTACACCAACCAGCCATAGCTCTAACTATGAACTCTACAAAGCACATTTTTTTCTTAGTATGAAGATCTGTCGTACCAGGGGGCCATTTAGTAAAGCTGTTTAAACACAGTGCTCCAAATCAGGTTGCTCTGCTTTAATTTGCTGGTGCTGTATTGGCTAATAGACAGTGTGTGCAAAATATGTGAGGCTGAGCCTGTTTATGTTTGTGATGCAGATCTTTTTCATATTCACTGCTGTGAGAGAGCAGCAAAGGCAAAAAAAGTTCTCTAACTACCAGCTCTACTAAACTGCGCAGGTACGTTTTTCCTTCATCAAGGTACAAACAGTGTGAATGTTCCCTCAAAACTCCAGCAGTGGTTTTAGGGTCTGGTTGTGAACCTTAAATCAGTTTTTCCAGGTGAAAAGTTCATATTTGTACCTTTTCATAAACAAATGTTTTAAAACAGAACAGTAGAATAAAAGCCTGGAGGCAAGGCAGGGTGTGTGGAGTCAGTACAGCTTAGAACATATAATTTCAGTGGATTATGATTCAATTATGTTCCCTGACTAAAGGTACTGAGATGGAGCCTTGAGGGGTCCACCCCAAGAGGGACAAGAGGGGAACTGCTCCAGAGACAGTTTAGTAGCTTTATTTCTGAGAGTGTAGCAGCAGAACATAATTGAAGAAACTCCCATATGGATGAATACATATAATGAAGAGGTTGGCATCTCAAAATTTGTTCTCGCTTGAATTCTCCTAGGGGTGTGTTCAGACTTGGCAGGTTTGGTTGAATTAAATCAAGGCCTGGTGCGATTGCTCTGTTAGCGCGGTTCATTAGAGCAAGTGTGAACACTACTATCTGAATTCTGGTGCACCACAGCTCGTCCACCTGGATCGAATTTGAGGCTAATTGGCTTCACTGCAGATTTTGTGCACTGTCCTCCTCTTGCTCACAGTGTTCCTCTCCCTGCCATCCACATCGGGCTTCATTCCTGCTCGGAGCTCAGGCCCTGTCTTTCCATCAGCTCCTGCAGCCGCCATCGGGCCCAGTGGACGAGCTCATGTCACACAGCACAATTCAGAAATTTGGTGGATGTTACTACAGAAAGTTAAAATCTGCCCAATCAGTTGTGACCCTTCAGCCATATGACTTTTGGATGGATGTTACGTATGTCACTGTGAACACTGAGCACACCAAAAGTAAAATACACAAACATACCACTTCCCCTTTGGTCTCCAGACCAAGAGAACTCAACTATAAGCATAAATGCACCCTTAATGTAAAAATTCGGTTTGCATTTTGCTCACACTGTAGAACCCTGAACAGTCCTGTTTGCTTTAATTATGGATGCTGATGCTGTTTGAAAACTCAGACAAAGGGGAAACTGATTATTTAAATGCATCATGCGTAATTAATAGTCTCAGTTAGACACATAAGTAACGCATACTGTGATATAATTCTTATTAAAGTCAACATGAATCTGAAGGCAGAACGCATTTTAAGTAGTAAAGGATGCTTGGCTGGGAAATAAATGAGGCCAGGATGCTCAGGATTTGATTGGACTGTAAAAATCAGGCCTTTTGAAACAAACACTCTGACTCTGAGTCTGTTTTGCGGGAAAAAAAACAAAAATAAGCAGATCTGATCAAAAAATGAAGCACTACAATATTCAGAAATTCTGTAGCTTCTTTGTAGAGTCTGTAGATTTGTCAGAAGCTTGATTTTAATGTGTGTTTTTGAAATTTTTATGACATAGACCAGGCAAAGTGCTGGTTAGCATGCACCCACTTTGCTTTTGCTTTTCTTACACTTTAGCAGCAAAAGCAAGAGCAAAACTTCAGGAAAGAAGAAGTCAGGCTATGATTAAAGTAGACCTGTGTATGAGTGGAACTACCAAACGTGTAAAACTTCAGAAAACAACACAAACACTGACAGATCTTTAAACCTCCTCACTCCTGTTAACATGAACTCTGATGGATTTGGGCATAAATGAGCTGAAATAACTCATAAGCGATTTTATTTTACACATAGTCCAAAAGCTGAAAGTGAGAGAATAAAGTGAGGAGGAGGAAGGAGGTCACCTGCCAGCATAAACGTCCATGGCAGATGGGAGCGGAGGTGATGAGTGTCAGTGATTGGTCAGGTTGGAGGAAGGGGAGGGAAAACGGTCAAATACTATTGTCAGTATATTTTTTTCACTCCCATGATGACATAACCCAACCACAAACAGCGTTTAGAGGCTTTTGACTTAAACACAACAGACCACAGACACATAATAACAAGGTGAAAAGGTCTGTTTGGATTTCAGGTTGACTTAAAAGTGGTCACTTTTTCCTTTAATGACGTCAGCAAGTTTATATATTGAGCACCTTTCGTTTACTGCTGTCATTTGCATACAAAATGAGAAAATGGAGTCATGTAAAAAGGAAAGTAAAGGAGAATAGAAGTTAAAAACATGTCAAAAACATTCTATTTAAAAGAGGAAATCATTAAATGCAAAATCGAACTAGAAACTGAATTTGGATCATTAAAAATTAGATTAAACACAGTAATCGCATTACTGTGTCGTGGTGCAAAGCAACCTCCAACGCTGCTGAAGGACCTTGTTTTTCTCACTATCCTTCATGTAGTTAATCCTTTTAGTTCTTATGTTCAGCAGAAAACCGTTACAGAACACATCATTCAGGCTGGTTAATGGACAGTGACTCAGACGAAGGCCTTCGCTCAGATGTAATTCTGAAAGCACTGCTGGTTATGCTAAGCTCTGTGAGGGATGTGTCATCCTGAGAGTCATGCTGTGATCCAGCCATTACAGCTCCTGGAGGAGGGAAGGGCTGGATTAGTGCTCTGCTGACTCCGCACAAAGCCCAGAGCTCCACATTCTCAATTCCTCTGGTGCTTCTCAAAGAACACAAACGGGAAGCAGAACGCCTGGAAGGTGATTTCCCACAACATGATGTGGGGGCCACTTTCAAGGAAATGTAATACTGTCCCCTGCTCTTTTTTTGGAAATGGCTAATCTTGGCAATGTTGTGGTTGCAACTGTCAGCACCAGTGATTCATGCAAAGTTTCTTTTTAGATAAATGTGAAAAAGTCCAAGAATCTTCAGGGTACAGGCTAATTCACACCGTCAGGAGACAGTGACCAGAGATTGTGAAGACTGTACTTTATCAAACCTTGACCACAAACCCATGCCTGAAATTCAATCTTCATACCTTTTAACCGGAAAACAGTGAGCTAGTTGGCTGATACCTGTTACGGGATGGCAGGGAGGGAGGTGGACCCAAGTGCAGAGGGGAAAACCTGTGAGAAAGGCTCTTAAATGAGTTTATTGAGGTGATGGAGTGTGAATTTGGTGATTGTGCATGTTAGGGTTGAAAGCTGCATGCTCAAACAAAGGCTGAGATAAAAAAAGTGAAAAAGATAAGAAAACAAAAATAGTTTTCTCTGTAATTACGAGAGGAAGGTAGACTATGTTTCACCTATTTGCTCTTTGTGGATCAAAATGGAGCTATTTCTTGTTTTAAGCAGTTTTGAGGCAATTTCTCGCATTTGTTTTTCCAACCCTCCTTTCCTTTTGTCTAAATACCCACCTGGGCTAGTCACCAGTCACCCTTCTACAGCTGTTTGCCATGGCGGAAGGCAGGATACACCCTGGACAGGTCACCAGTCCATCGCAGGGCAGACAGACACAGACAGTCACTCACACCTAGGGGCAATTTAGCACATCCAATTGGCCTGACTGTGTGTCTTTGGACTGTGGGAGGAAACCAGAGAACCCAGAGGAAACCCACGCAGACAACATGCAAACTCCACACAGAGAGGACCCTGGTCACCCAGCCAGGGAATCAAACCCAGGCCCTCCTTGCTGTGAGGCGACAGCGCTACCCACCACGCCACCGTGCCGCCATATTAATACCATATTAACATTATTCAAGTAGAGTGTATAACAAGCTCGAGCTTCATCTTTATCATCTCTTTTCTCTGGTGCTTCTTATGGGTTGTAGCTGTGCTTTGTACTATATATGATAGTAAGAGAGCCCCTAGGCAGTAGCGCTGTGCTACAAATTGGCCAAAAATCATTAATTTTCAATGATAGCAAACATTGCAGCAAACAAACTTTGTCACATCACAGATTTCGCTCACTTTGTGCTGCCAAAGTTTAACTTAAATACAATGTAGGAGTGATGCAATGTGGCAACTCCCAGTGGATGTTGACCAACGTTCTTTATCACTGCTACTGTGCTACTGCACAGATAGTGATGCCAGCTAACTCTGCTAATTTAAAATACTCTATTTCTAAAATACCACCCAAAGTGCCACCCAGAGCTATAAATTAGCAACTGTTCAAAGTTCAAGTGTTTGCTGCTACTACCGGATTGAAGAACTGACTCCTATGCAGAGATTAACTTTATACAGAAGCAAATTCTTTCAAGGATTTTTATTTGTGGCGTATCTGATTTGTGCTTGGCATCAGTAAAGCCAGGCAACCACCGATCCACTTCTTGAGTTCAGAAATGCCCACAGGTGATTAGCAACCAGCAGTTACTTCCATGGCTGTTCGAAATATTTGACCATTCTGAATCATCACTTCAGTGGTGTGTTTGACAATAGAAGTCAATAGTCACCCAAACCTTTTCTGTAAATACACACCCAATACTCCTCTAGGCCCACTCAAACTGCATCCAGGTCTTTATGAAGGTGGTGCAGACTTGTAGATGTGGTTTAGGACACAGTGTGACTTACTGTGAGCTACAAACATGAACAAAGACACTTTTAGACAATAGTGTTGTGCTGAATTCTCCTCTTTGCGTTCACACACACAACATAGGCACATGGATACTAGAGATTTGCGATTTTTGCTGTTTTTGGGGGGGCAGTCGTGGGCTGGAGGTTAGGCACCCAGCCTTGTGACCAGAAGGGCGCCGGTTTGATCCACTGAGCCAACAGTACGCGACTGGGGTGCCCTTGAGCAAGACACCTAACTCCCAGCTGCTCCACAGGTGTTGTGGATAGGGCCACCACCCAGGGCAAGTGTGCTCACTGCCCCCTAGTGTATATGTGATGTTTCACTGCAAGGATGGGTTTCACTTTTGTAGCTCATTCTGTGTCCTAAACTACATCTACAAGTATGCACTACCGTAATAAAGAGCTGGGTGTGGTTAGAGAGAAGTTTTGGGGATGTATTTACAAAAAAGATTTGGGTGACTATTGATATCAGTGCTAAATATGTGGGGACCAGACGTATTTTACATATCAAACATATCATTATTGTTGACTAATATTAATTTTATTCAGTGTTAGTAAAGGTTTTTACTCACAAGTGGCTTCAACTGTTTTATAATATAAAATGTATATGCAAGTTCATTTCCTCTAGAGTCAGTTCACAGCGGTCTGTTTGTGTTTTGGCAGGCAGATGACAATTGTAGATGATCTGAACCATCTAGATGGAACAGCCGCGCTGCACACTTTTCCAATTATCCCTCCAGTCATCAGTCATCCTCTCTGAGCTCTAGTATCATCTCCTCAAAACGACTTTCTTGAGTCCCCACACAGGCACATGCATCAATGTAGGAAATCATCAGTCTGGTTGTTTTGAAATTACATCACTCGTTGGCCGCAAAATTTTTTTAAAATGAATAACATGGTGTTGGTCGTGTTCATCCTGCTGAAATCTGAACTCCTGGATCTCATGTGGCCTGGTACAGTCCATTAAACTGAGATCAAAGCACTGCAGAGCATTTCATCAAGGATCTCTCATGAAAATAGCCACTTCCTGCTCTGACGCTGTTTGCACAGGTGAGGAAAGTGCTAGCTAGGCGCCAGTGCTGCGATTGCTGGTACCTCAGAAAAACCCACTCGTCCAAGATCAACAGTCCCCATTGTGATGTTAGGCAACCTTAAAGTTGAAAACCATGGCAAGTCCTCAGCCTGACCCTCCACGTCCATGGTAGGGTTTGCCCTTCTCTGGCTTTTGCTCTGTTTTGCACGCTTTCTTGGTCTTTTGTTGACTCTGTTGGACAAAAAAAAACTCCTGGTTTTCATTCTGTGAGTCATCCAGATGAAACAAATTCATTAGCAAGCACTTTTTTGGAGGCGGATAACACAAACATGATTTCCCATGACCTCTGAAATACAAACAACCTCCGCCTTGACTGTGAGTGTCTTAATTTTTAAAGGAACATAAAGTTTATCCCATTTCCTCCACCAAATGTAGTCAGTCAGACCAGCAGTGGTATGGGCAGACACAGGTTTTTGGTCAGGCCTGTGAAAATGTGACTACGCCAACTTGGTAGATACATTTTCAAATGTCCTGCGATGTCATAACATCACGTTATAGCCTCTTGCTAACCGCAATGCAGTCATGACCTCACCTATACCAATTCTTCCACCTTATAGTGATACAAAACAATAGCAAGGCCATGTACATATCAGCGAGAATGCTGGATTTATATAAAGACAACCTTCACTATAAAGCATACAGTCCCATCAGGCTCCACTGCCTAAGTAGCGTTGTACCGAGGCCATATCGTTATTGGTGCCGATATTGCCACTATCAGTATCGGTGATGGGGATTCTGATGCCTGTGATCGATTCCACAAAGCAAATTATGATGCATTCATGTGCACCAGTAAACAGAACGACACGTCAGCGGTGTGGGACGACAAGCAGCGGTACAAACACTCATGGCAGAATCTGAAACGGCAGCATTTGGTGTGAAAAACATGCAAACGGAGCCGCTCACCTGAATGGCCGAGCCACATCTTTTAGTAATCGCTTGTCTGTTGCTGTGTGGTCACGTACAATTTAAGTTAACATTGTTAAAGGAAGCTCTTGGCATAATGATAGCCTTAGCCTTGATTTAACCTTTAGCATAGCAGCCTGCTAGCCATGCCTGTGCATCCACTAGCTGCTAGCCATGCCTGTGGTGCCTCCGTCAGTCAGCTGTATCACTCAGCAATGTGAGTGAACGAGACGCACATATGAGACAAATGAATTGAGAAATTTGGATGTGAAACAACATTCAGCTCCTTTTTCGAGCCCGAGAAGCTGCTGTGTGTTCACATCAAAGGATTATCTGTTTACTGCTCAGCTCTGCTTTTAACTGTTTTGCACAACAAAGGTATTTTAAGTTGTTAAACGTGGTTCTTATAACTAATTATACAATGGTAAATACTAAATATATACAGTAAATAAACAAAAATGTTTTCTTAAGCCTCTCAAATATAATCCAGCAAGTATTTTATAGAATGTTTAGTATTTGTGACACAGAAAATAGATTTAAGCAAAATAAAATGTTTTAAAAATGTAATATATATCAGGACTAGGTGAGTTTGGTTAGAGTTAGGCATCGGTATCATGATTATTAGCACTGGAAGCGAAAAAGTGCTATCAGTGCATCTCTACAATAAAGAAAACATAAAGGAGTTCAAATCAGCTGAGATGCACAAAGATGGAGACAAAAAACACCTAGAAAGCTACATCATCCTAGACTAGTGCTGTATTTATACTGCTCTGGTACGTCAAAGCTCTGCAATTTATCCTGTTCATTAGTCCAGTGTAAAGCCCAGCATTTGCGCCCACCCTGATTTCACTTCCCAATGAGAGTTAGTTTTAATGATCATGCAAGCCATTACAGTTAACTGTAAAACTACTGTAGCACTAATTTAATTCAGTTGTTTGTTAGATTTCTTGCATTTGTTCACAAATATTTTCAAGTTTACAAAAAGTCGGGTACATATATTTCTACCTGTGTCTTTTGAGGTCTCTCCCAGAGTTGTTGATTGACAGCTGTGGTATGTAAGATTCTTCCAAAAACACTGAAAACACAGTGAAATCAGGACAGGGATTGAGATCCGGCCAACATGATGCTTTTAACCAATCACGTGATTCACGTTTGCAGCTCAACATATGAAACATTGGTTTCGCTTTCACTTTTCCACACAGCGTGAAAGAAATTTAAAAACGGTTTACCTCTGACATTTAAAATCCGAGCAAAAACGATCAGTTGGATGTTAATAAATTGAAATGGTTGGTGTTGAGCATGCAAATGGTAATCAACAACCTAAATCCTAATCTTTGGTTTAACCTTATTAACATTTTTACAAAGCATTAATACAGTCATGTATACTACAGCTTTCTAATTATGTAAAAAAAAAAACAATAAAAGTATAACTATAATAAGTATTGAGTAAATTTCAGTTGGATTGAGGACGCGTTCATGTCAGTGTAAAAGCACCTTAAACCACATTGCCATGCATGAAACAAGTTTAGCGTCCATTTCTGTCTTACTTTTGATGACTCGATGTGCTGTAGTAGATGTGTGCTTTGACACATTGTCATTTTAGCTTTGGTAGCAAAAGAGACCCCAGGTCCATTTTTTGACCACCACTAGAGCTTCGAATTCAAAACACTGGCATGCTGATAAGGAACTGAAGGTTTGAGGTAGTGGTGGATAGCAATGGGTGCTAAGCTGTCACTGGATGGGAAAGAACATTAGACGAAGTTTAGGAGGAGACAGTTGGACGAAACCTCATACATTCAGCCCTGATGCGGAGAGCGTGATGATTCGATTGGCCCAGTTACAGTGGCAGCAGCCACAGGAAACAAGGAACAGTCTTACGCCTCAGTTCAATGATCCAATTAGCATCAAAGCGTAGATTAACACCCTTTCTGCCATTGTGTAGTGACAGTGTTGGTTGGCCTTGATTTCTCCTCAGTGAATGCGGCTCCTTGATTTGTGAAGAGAAACATGATGGATCATTGGCTAATTAGCTTTACTTGAGTGAATTAATTACCTAGATAACATTCGATGGACCGTATCCAGTTCCACCCTCTAGTTAGGACTCCCCCATCACACAACACGCACCCGCACTAGGAGAGCAGAAACGAACACAGGCTTCCTCCAAGTCCTGTGAATCACCACTACGTTTTCAAACTGATGCTAACGCAATGCCGCTGTACAGCCGAACGCACTCGGAGGAGAACACTAACCACCAGTTCTCTTACAGCATCTAACAGACTCTGGACGTTGGCCAGCACACTGAGTGATGGGGGAGACGGGGGGCCATCCTACCCACCCAAAGAGAGCAAGGACACAAGTCTCAAACTTGAAGTATATGATTCTCTTACCAGCTACATTAGCCTTGTAGCCCTAGTGCTAAAACTAACAAAGTCGGACCTGCCAGGAGACGACACTGAGTCAATTTTGATGTTTGGTGAACTGTCCCCGTGAAGTATCATTAGGTCTGCAATGCTTGTCGGAGAAGAAGACTGTGACCCATGGTTAACGTCGTGTCTGGTGCTCTGAATAAACCCTGTTATGTCAGCGAAGAGTGCTTTGCTGTTTCGCTGCTGTTACTCAGTTTTGACTAAAGTTAGACACACTCGGCTGCGGATGGAGGCTCAGTTAGGTAATTTCCTGTTTGTCCGCGAACGCTAGTGAATCACCATTGGCTCTCTCAGTGTGGGGGCAGGAGACGGCCAGCCTACACACACTTTTTACTGCCCTGCCTCGGGGTCACAGAGTGTTTCAGGGTAAAACCAGAGGCCTTTTTATTCCTTCTGCTTCTGTTCTATGTTGCTGTGGTGCAGCAGTGAGCTAGACTTCAGCATATTCCACTACAGTCCACTACAGTTCACTACAGGAGTCTCTAAAACTCACCCACTGGTGTCACTCAGTCATTTCTAACCACCTTCAGACAGTCTGGAACTGTTTTATTCAGTTTAACTTTTTTCCTTTCTTCTTTTTTGCTTAATTGTATTATTTTTCCAGTCATTTTGTTTTGCCAATTAAAATCTTAATGTCTTAATGATCTTAATTGTATTGCTGTTTTTATTTTATTACTCTTTATATTCATTAAACTTGATGATTTCAAATTTATTTTGCATTATTTGTCTTTTTTGCTGAAATGCATTAATTTAAATCAATTTATTTAGTCCTTCGCCTTCTTAATTAAATTGTAATTGTGCTCTTATTTTTTTCCTTGTATCTTGATTGATTTTGTTTGATTTTACCCTATTTGCACTTTAAATGATCACCTATATTGATAATGAGGGTCACCCGCAATGTATTTCTCAGTGACATTGAAGGTTGATTAAAGGATGGATGGATGGATGGTTGGATTGATTGATTGATTGATTGATTGATTGATTGATTGATTGCACAGTAATTGAGGGTGTCCCTTTAAAAGTTGCAGATTTTACAAATATATTCATCTAAATTAAGCTGCCTAATTTGCATAATTAGAGAATACCTGTTGCTGCTGTAGTTTGTAAACACGCACATTTATTTGTTTCTTTTTTTTTTCGTTTTTCTCCTCAGGTCTGGAAGCGTGAAGCACCACTGGCATGAGATCTACTCCTTTGTTGAGAGTTTGGCAGAGAAATTTATCAGGTACAAAATAAAACACCTTCCAGATTTTTTGTCTGAAGTGTTAAATGTATGAAATATGATATGTATTTATTGTATTTACTGTATTTATTGCTATTACATCACAATATACTATATACAGTCTATATGGTTACACGTTTGTGTTGATGTTCTAAAGGAAAATAAGTGAAGACGTTCTCTACAGAGACACATTTCTGCACATTTTAATACTCTGTTTATTTACTGGATGTGTACAAAAACATAAAATGTGGCCTGTGCGAAAGTTATGGTACAGAATCCTTATCATGGTAAGGGTCACAAACGGACTCCAATTTGACCCACAAATGGTTCAGAATCTTCATTTCTTCTTGGCATAACTTTCTGTTGTTTATTTTCAGGTTTAAATGTAAAATAATCCCAGATGTTCAGTGTGTCCTCAGACTTTTGGACCCCACTGTACATCTTAAACATAGCCTAAGTATTAAATTTTTCTCATTATGAGATTGTTGTCAGAATATTACATTGTCATTTGTATCATTTTTACCTGGTCATATTGTCTCATCCTAATGGCAGATTATTTTACTTTAAACTAAATTAGTTGCCAAGTTATCGTTTTTTACAGTTCATATTTTTACGTGTGCCAATATCATTAAGGATGCACAGATGTGGGAATTGTGGGCCGATGCTGATGTCTGACTTTCTGTATGATCATATACACAAAAATATAAAAAAAATGTTTTTTACTGTGTATATATATATATATATATATATATATATATATATAAAAACGATAAAAAAAACGATAACTTGGCAACTAATTTAGTTTAAAGTAAAATAATCTGCCATTAGGATGAGACAATATGACCAGATAAAAATGATACAAATGACAATGTAATATTATACATATACATATATATATATATATATATATATATATATATATATATATACAGTAAAAAACATTATATTTTTGTGTATATGATCATACAGAAAGTCAGACATCAGCATTGGCCCACAATTCCCACATCTGTGCATCCTATATATATATATATATATATATATGAGGCACAACATTATGAGCACCTCCTTGTTTCTACACTCACTGTCCATTATATCAGCTCCACTTACTGTATAGGTGCAACAGCAGTGCTGCTGGAGTTTTTAAACACCTCAGTGTCACTGCTGGACTGAGAATAGTCCACCAACCAAAAACATCCAACTAACAGCGTCCTGTGGGCAGTGTCCTGTGGGCAGCGTCCTGTGGGCAGCGTCCTGTGGGCAGCGTCCTGTGGGCAGTGTCCTGTGACCACTGATGAAGGACTAGAGAATGACCAACACAAACTGTGCAGCAACAGATGAGCTATTGTCTCTGATTTTACATCTACAAGGTGGACCGACAAGGTAGGAGTGTCTAATACAGTGAACAGTGAGTGGACAGCAGCACTGTGTCTGGTCCACTCACACCAGCGCAACACACACTAACAAACCATCACCACATACCTGTTCTGTGAGGGTCCATGGAGGTCCTGACCACTGAAGTACAGGGTAACAAAGTATCAGAGAAACAGATGAACTACAGTCTGTAACTGTAGAACTACAAAGTGCACCTATACAATAAGTGAAGCTGATAAAATGGACAGTGGGTATAGAAACAAGGAGGTGCTCATAATGTTGTGCCTGATTGGTGTATATATATGCTAACAAAATGTATAGGTTACAAAAGCAGTAAGATGAATAAAACAGATATTTTAATGCTTTTTGGAGAATAAACACATCATTTTTTTTCAAGTGAGTATCTGCTGATACGACTCCAGCAGCATCGTTCCTGGTCAACGTATCAAAGCTCAACGAAGTGAAACATTGTGCTGTCTATCTTCACCCATATGTAGTGTGATGTTCCTCTGTTAGATGTGCTGCACAGGTCAACATGATGTGCTTCATGTGTTATTAATGCTCGCTCTGTTGTGTCTAAGGCCATGTGTGCTGTGTTTGTTGTGTTCTACAGCCCGCTGTTACGGATGTCCTTCATCGTGTTCTCGTCTCGGGGGAACACAATAATGAAGCTGACTGAAGATAGGTATGGTGGGTACATGGGGTGTGACTTACTGAAGCTCTCGTGTTATAGAGACGCTCTGTAGTGTATATGAACTACAACCTGTCCACAGCCAGGAGCAGATCAGCTCAACATGATGATTCCTCAACATGCTTTGCTTCTTTGGCATATTCATGAGGGATTGGGATTGTAGTGGACATGCGTTTAAAATGTTTCAGTATGTTTTATCTTATATACAGAGCCAGAACACCTCTGCTCAGTTTGCATTCAACACTGGTGACCTGTTACAATTTATAAAACAACAGGAAAAACTGAAACTGGTTAGGAAATTCCTCCGGTTTATCAGAACGTCTCCATAACTCGGTGTGTGAGGTATAAACAGAGACATTCAGAGAGGTTTGGTGTGAACTGGTTCAGATGTCTTTTCAGTGGTTTTGATGGGAACCAGGTGTCACCATGGCTACAACACAGATATAGACATTTAATTTACCATCCAGAACCACCAGTAAACCTACACAAGTCTTCGAGTTTATGTGGAATGTTGATGATGGAAAATAGTGGAAAATCATTTCATGTAATGACTATATCACTGTTTGTGTTTCTGTGCCTTTAAGACTGAAATATGTAAATGAGCTCTGTTCTGATTGGCTGTGCCTCATTCAAAAAGCAGTCCAGGTTGAAACACTCCAGTGTGCATAGGTGGAGCTAAACTGACATTGGCTAAATTGGCAGATATGTACAGTAGATATATGTAAATTAATTGTTTATTGTTTTTCGCCCCTTAATTTTCATATGTATGCAGTATATTTACATAAAACAGCAAACTCTGTGATAATAAGTTTAAGTGACCCTTATTAGTCCAATCTAACCCATCCGTGCAGTGAAACACCACATACACACTAGGGGGCAGTGAGCTCACTCACCCAGAGTGGTGGTCAGCCCTATCCACAGGGAGCAGTTGGGGGTTAGGTGTCTTGCTTAAAGACACCTCAGTCACAGACAGTCGGCTCAGAGGGTCTAGGCTGGTTCCCTAACCTCCAGCCCACAGCTGCCCCACAAATCACTCTGCGGTTGCATTGGCCAGGAATCGGACCCGGCAGGTGGGAATTCTACCACTGAACTACCAATGCAAGGACATTATGGGCCCTTTAATAAAGTGTACTTTAGACCACAGATGGGGACTGGGTAACTTTCTGGTGGGTACCGCATTCATGACCATTTCATGTAGGAACTTTCTGTAATGGATCTTTTAGAGGTGGACGTCTGGTTCCTATCACCACCACTGTGAATGGTTTAGTTTCTCTGGAACGGAGCGTTTCATACCAAACCACTCTGAGCGACTCTGTTTACATCTTAACTGCTTAATTATGCAGACGTTTTGGAACATCTGTATAATTCCCCTGCTGTTAACTGGAGCTACTACATTCAATATGCTTTACTAATGGAATTTAGTGTGGTCTTTTGCAGTTGATTAATTACAGATCGTTGTTGGTAGTTGTGCAGTAGGTCTCTTAGAAATGCCCTTGATAACTTTTGGTCTTTGTTTTTAGGGAACGCATTACAAAAGGCCTGAATATGCTAAGAAGTGAGATTCCAGGAGGAGACACATTTATGCACCTTGGCCTGAAAGAGGTAGCTTTGCTAATCCTGTCACAGAACATTTTGAGGAGGTTTTTGGTTCTTTGTGTTAATCGTGTTTTTGTTACAGGCAAATCAACAAATTCATCAGGAAAATTTTGGTGAGTCTTATTGAAAACCATTGAGAAGTTTGGCACCTTGCTGAACTTAAGTTCAAATAAAGTGTTACCGAGAACTCTTATAACTCTGGTTGTTAGATTCCCAGGCTCAGCAGAACATTTGAGCTGATTTCAGTAAATAATAACATCATTTAACTTCTACTTTTCAGGCAAAGCAAGTGTCATCATTGCACTGACAGATGGAGAACTCAATGAGCACCAGCTGGATGCAGCACAACAAGAGGTTACATCACTGATTCGCTTATTTTTACACGTATTTTTTTTGAATGTGCTGTTTACTGTACTGTACAAACGTCAGAGACCACCCATCATGTGCTTAATTTCCAGTCATAACAGCCAAGGTACTCGTATTTCAGTGGAAAATCTTTAAAAACATACGTTTTCTTTGGGGACTTTTTTTGCGGCCCTTGAAGTCCCTTCATGGATCCCTCCACCACGAATGGATTAACACGTTTTCAGACCAAAACTTTTCATAAAACAGTGTGTCAGACATCAGGCAGTGTATTAATGAACATTCCATGCAAGGGAGCTTTTAGAGGTGGACGTCTGGTTCTTATCACCACCACTGTGAACAGTTCTGACTCGGTAAGTTTCTCTAGAACAGAGCATTTCACACCAAACCGTTTACATCTTAACCACTAAATTATGCATAAATTTTGATGAAAAAGTTAGTTCCCCTTTAGTGGCTGTTTTGACTGTGAATTAAACAAAGGAAGGGTGGTCTCTTGATTTTTCAGCGCTGTGTTTTGAAGTCTGTGACATACTTTGCATTTCTCCAACCAGGCTGCCAGAGCCAGAACGTTAGGGGCCATTGTGTATTGCGTTGGAGTCAAAGATTTCAACGAGACACAGGTGAGACGAAGCTGATCGCTGTGATGGTTATGGCTCTTATGAAGAGGGCAATGACACTTTTAGTGGTTATCACTGACTGTAAATTGGCAAAAGTATCCAAAAGGATCCAGACAGCCCTTTTAATGAGTGACACCAGCTACTTGATGCTACCATTGATGACATGGGTGTTTAATTGTGCACAGCATTGGGCTGTGGAGCAGTGGAACGGCTTTCTATGGAGTGATGGAGCTCCATCCAGTACCTTTGGAATGAGTTGTAGTGATCCAGAACTGCAATCCTACATCAATGCCTGACCTCACTAATGCTCCATCAAATCCTCACAGCACTGTTTCAACATCTAGAGCCTTCCCAGAAGAGTAGAGGCTGTCACTGCAGCACAGACTCACTATTACCACCTTCATTTCAGAAGAAACTCTGGAGTTTTAGAAGCTCTTTCTAATCGTAAACAGTATTGAATTTCACCTCTTGGATCCCACATTTCCAAGTTTGGGCATAAAAGAACTGCACTTTGTGCTTCTTGTGTCTAGTGGCTCAGTGAAACTAATGGGAAGCTGAAACCCAGTGTAAATAAATATCTGTGTTTTTCCTTCTGTAGCTGGCTACCATTGCTGACACCATAGAGCACGTGTTTCCTGTGACGGGAGGATTCCAAGCCCTTAGAGGAGTGATTGACTCGGTAAACAAAGATCTCCACTTAATAAAACCCAGATGAAATGGAAGATAGCTGGAAGCTCAGGCATTGTCAGTAAGATGTTTAAATCTCTGCAGTGGAAGAGCTGGGAGCGCTGTTTTTCAGTTGTCCACTGCAGGTGCTTGCCATTAGCTTGCATTCAGCCAGGGCTGGGCGATCTGACAGTAAAGCATCACTATCATGATTAATTTCATGATGTAATAGGTATCTGTAGGGTTGGTAGACTTTCTCAGACACTGGCCAATTACTTCCTTAAAAAAGTAGACTAATTTTAGACAACTTATACTGTCAAATTAAAACATGGAGCAGATTGGACGCTGGCCTGTTACACCAGTATCTTAAGTACAGACTTCCAGATTTTCCTCCTGTAGCAGTAATGCCAACCAATCACCGCTCAGTAGCAGAAATGCCAACCAATCAGCGCTCAGCAGCAGTATGGCAAGGCAAGGCAAGGCAAGTTTATTTATATAGCACCTTTCATACACAACGGTCATTCAAAGTGCTTTACAAATGAAAAAATACAGAAAAATGTAATTAATGTAAATAAAATAAAATTTATGTAAATTAAAAAAAATTAAAAAACATAATTAAAACAATAGATTTAAAAGAAGTTAATCAAATTTAAAAGAAGGAGATAAAAAATTAGAATAAAAATAAGAAACATGATTAAAACAATAGATATAAAGAAGTTAAATGAATGAGCATAAGAGTGCCATTACAGGATAAAAGTGGATTAAACTGAGCTAAAGGCCTGCTCAAACATGAAGGTTTTCATTCTGGATTTAAAAGTGTCTAGTGTTGGGGCTCTTCTAATGCTCTCTGTCAACTGGTTCCATTTCAGAGCAGCGTAGTAGCTAAATGCCGCCTCTCCGTGTTTAGTTTTTACCTTAGGCTGCACTAACTGACCAGTTCCTGATGATCTGAGAGTTCTGCCCGGCTCATATTGCTGGAGCACATCTAATAGTAACTAGTAATGCCAACCAATCAGCGTTCAGTACCAGTAATGCCGACCAATCAGCGCTCAGTACCAGTAATGCCAACCAATCAGTGCTCAGTAGCAGTAATGCCGACCAATCAGCACTCAGTAGCAGTAATGCCAACCAAGCAGTTCTCAGTAGCATTAATGCCAATCAATCAGCTCTCAGTAGCAGTAATGCCAACCAATCAGCTCTCAGTACCAGTAATGCCAACCAATCAGCTCTCAGTAGCAGTAACACTAACCAATCAGCTCTCAGTAGCAGTAACGCTAACCAATCAGCTCTCAGGAGCAGTAACGCTAACCAATCAGCTCTCAGGAGCAGTAACGCTAACCAATCAGCTCTCAGGAGCAGTAACTCTAACCAATCATCTCTCAGGAGCAGTAACACTAACCAATCAGCTCTCAGTAGCAGTAATGCTAACCAATCAGCTCTCAGGAGCAGTAACTCTAACCAATCATCTCTCAGGAGCAGTAACACTAACCAATCAGCTCTCAGTAGCAGAAACGCTAAGCAGTCAGCTCTCAGGAGCAGTAATGCCAACCAATCAGCACTCAGTAGTATAATGCCGACCAATCAGCTCTCAGTAGCATTAATGCCGACCAATCAGCTCTCAGTAGCAGTGATGCCGACCAATCAGCACTCAGTACCAGTAATGCCGACCAATCAGTACTCAGTACCAGTAATGCCAACCAATCAGCACTCACCTGCAGTAATGCCGACCAATCAGCTCTCAGTAGCACTCACGCTAACCAATCAGCTCTCAGGAGCAGTAACGCTAACCAATCAACTCTCACGAGCAACAACGCTAACCAGTCTGCTCTCAGTAGCAGTAACGCTAGCCAATATGCTCTCAGTAGCAGTAATGCTAACCAATCAGCTCTCAGTAGCAGTAACACTAACCAATCTGCTCTCAGTAGCAGTAACGCTAACCAATCTGCTCTCAGTAGCAGTAACGGTAACCACTCAGCTCTCACGAGCAGCAACACTACCCAATCAGCTCTCAGGAGCTGTATCTCTAACCAATCAGCTCTCAGTAGCAGTAACGCTAACCAATCTGCTCTCAGTAGCAGTAACGCTAATCAATCATCTCTCAGTAGCAGTAACGCTAACCAATCAGCTCTCACAAGCAGCAACACTACCCAGTCAGCTCTCAGGAGCTGTATCTCTAACCAATCAGCTCTCAGTAGCAGTAACGCTAACCAATCAGCTCTCAGTAGCAGTAACGCTAACCAATCAGCTCTAACCAATCAGCTCTCACAAGCAGCAACACTACCCAGTCAGCTCTCAGGAGCTGTATCTCTAACCAATCAGCTCTCAGTAGCAGTAACGCTAACCAATCTGCTGTCAGTAGCAGTAACGCTAACCAATCATCTCTCAGTAGCAGTAACGCTAACCAATCTGCTCTTAGTAGCTGTAACGCTAACCAATCAACTTACAGTAGCAGTAACGCTAACCAATCAGCTCTCAGTAGCAGTAACGCTAACCAATCAGCTCTCAGGAGCAGTAACGCTAACCAATCAGCTCTCAGTAGCAGTAACGCTAACCAATCAGCTCTCACGAGCAGCAACACTAACCAATCAGCTCTCACGAGCAGCAACACTAACCAATCAGCTCTCACGAGCAGCAACGCTAACCAATCATCTCTCAGGAGCAGTAACGCTAACCAATCAGCTCTCAGGAGCAGTAACGCCAACCAATCATCTCTCATTGGCAGTAACGCTAACCAATCTGCTCTCAATAGCAGTAATGCTAAACAATCAGCTCTCACAAGCCACAACGCTAACCAATCAGCTTTCAGGAGCTGTAACTCTAACAAATCATCTCTCATGAGCAACAACGCTAACCAATCAGCTCTCAGTAGCAGTAATGGTAACCAATCAGCTCTCAGGAGCAGTAATGCTAACCAATCAGCTCTCAGGAGCAGTAACGCTAACCAATCTGTTCTCAGTAGCAGTAACACTAACCAATCAGCTCTCACGAGCAACAACGCTAACCAATCAGCACTCAGTAGCAGTAACGCTAACCAATCAGTTCTCAGGAGCAGTAACGCTAATCAATCAGCTCTCAGTAGCAGTAACGCTAACCAATCATCTCTCAGGAGCAGTAACGCTAACCAATCTGTTCTCAGTAGCAGTAACGCTAACCAATCATCTCTCAGTAGCAGTAACGCTAACCAATCAGCACTCAGTAGCAGTAACGCTAACCAATCAGCTTTCAGGAGCAGTAACGCTAACCAATCAGTTCTCAGGAGCAGTAACGCTAATCAATCAGCTCTCAGTAGCAGTAACGCTAACCAATCATCTCTCAGTAGCAGTAACGCTAACCAATCTGTTCTCAGTAGCAGTAACGCTAACCAATCATCTCTCAGTAGCTGTAACTCTAACCAATCAGCTCTCAGGAGCAGTAACGCTAACCAATCATCTCTCAGTAGCAGTAACGCTAACCAATCAGCTCTCAGGAGCAGTAGCGCTAACCAATCAGCTCTCAGTAGCAGTAACGCTAACCAATCAGCTCTCAGGAGCAGTAACGCTAACCAATCATGTATAATGCTATGAAGTCGTGACTGATGCATCTTTTTTCTGAATTTATACAAACTGGTTTATGTTTAAGAACAGAGGCCTACAGATCAATATAGTAAAGGAAACTCATTTGTGATCCTGAGTTTAAAGTTGCATTAAGTTACTTAATACTTTAGTACTTTTACTCTAGTGGAGGTCTAAAGGGAGGAACTTCTACTTTTATTGGTGAAATATTTTACCTTGGGTATCTACTTTAACTCAAGTACAGGGTTTGTGTACTTTGTCCACCCCTGGTGATATGAAGCTGAAATCAGTGATTCACCAGCTTCATGTTCGAATTTCCACCTTAAATGAAGCGGCAGTTGCATTCTGGCGCTTCAGGTGTCAGAACTGCAGGATTATTTAAGGTGGAACGGGAAAGTTATCTAGCTAGCTACCGAGACATTAGCATGCTATTAGTGATTTTTTATGCTTGTCATGAAGGAATATATATTCAAAACCACATTAAACTGAGATAAAACAGTGGTTTATCGTAAATTTTTAACAGAGAAAATTGTGGGTTTCTTTGGTCTCTTGTTCAGCCGTCTTACTAGTTTTTCTTTTTTTCTCATATCTCTCTGTTTGGAGGGTCATGTAGCCCCAACACTACACCCCACCCCTCTATATCAACAAGAATCTGGACTTCCTACCCCTAGATGAGAACGTGCAAAACAGAGGGCTGAGGGCTCAGTGGTAGGGGCGAGGGATGAAATGGGACTGAGCCCAAGAGTTTAAGATGTTCATGTCACACCAGCAGGTGAAGCTTTAGAGTTTCCTGTTGTGCTGACTTTCTCCTTTCTAACCTGCAGATCATTAAGAAGTCCTGCATCGAGATCCTGGCAGCCGAACCGTCCAGTGTGTGCGCAGGAGGTGAGGGCAAAGGGCAAACGTCCAGATCAATACCTGACCTGTTCTCATTTTCTAAGAGCTGAGCTCATTTCATTAGAGCTCCTCTTGGCTGTGGAACCTGGTCTCGTGGGAATTTGAGCTTGGAGTGAAAGTGATGGGCTATCCATGCAATAAGAGCCATTTAACGTAATGACTGTAAAGATTTACAGCGCAGAGCCCGTTCGGAGAGCACCAGCTCCGGCCTTTGTGGGAATGATTCGTGGGAACTCAGCAGGAGAAGCCTGGAAGATGGATTTTCCCAGGAGGAGCGTTAGATCGCTGTGGTTTCAGCTCTGCTTTGTTCTCCAGGGCGCTGATTGTTTTAGCGTGGAGGCCGACGTGAATGGCCAAAATCATGAAGCTGTCAGAAAACGCTGGTTAATAAAAAGCAAATGTAATAAAGTGGCGTTTGAAAACTGAGCTGTGCCGTAACAGAGGAGTGAATTCCCGTTTCAGAGTCCTTCCAAGTGGTGGTCAGAGGAAACGGTTTCTTGCACGCCAGGAAAATAGATCAGGTGATGTGCAGCTTCAAGATCAACGATACCGTCACATTAAGTGAGTTTCATTTCTTCATACACTCATTTCATGAGTTATGAACATGCTTGACTTTATTAATCCATACTAGTAGTAAAAATACTGATTATTAGATATTAGGAACAACATAAAAAGCCAGTGTATTGTTAATGTAATAATAGTAATGTTATTCTAATTACAGTGTAAATGAATATATTTGTATAATAAATCTAAAATTTTTATGAAAATAAAATGAATATCCATTATTATTATTACTATTATTGTTATAAGAATTGATAATAAGTGCATTTTAATGTATTTAAAATATATTGCAATGGTAATTTTATGGGCGATTATTAATTCCTTCCAGCAATATCAACATAATGTTAGTTATCAGTGTGAGAAACGTTTTTGGATAATAAAGTTGATGAAATTAATAAATATATCAATTAAAATAATTGAGACCATTCTGCACTATTAATTATCAATATTGCACTGGAGATAAACTTGTCTTAAGAGGTTAATAGCTCAATAAATTAATAAATGCATAAAATAATTGAAACCATTACACTGTGTGCACATATATTAGGCAAGTGAGTATTTTGACCATATTATCATTTTTAGGCATATTTTCTAACTCCAAGCTGGATAAACTTGAATGCTTAATGGATTTAAGCATAGCAGGTGATGTGTATCTGTGTAATGAGGGAGGGTGTGGCCTAAGGAGGTCCACACCCTATATCAAGGTGTGCATAATTATTAGGCAGCTTTTTTCTTTAGGCAAAATGGGCCAAAAAAGAGATTGAACTGACTCTGATAAGTCAAAAATTACCAAAAGTCTCTCAGAGGGATGCAGCAAGAGATATTGGGACGAGATCACAGAATCATGAAATGTTTTGTTGCAAATAGTCAACAGGGTCGCAAGAAACGTGTTGAAAAAAAAGACGCAAATTAACTGCCAAGGATTTGAGAAGAATCAACCTGAAGCTACCAGGAACCCATTATCTTCCAGTTCTGTCATATTTCAGACCTGCAACCTAGCTGGAGTATCAAGAAGTACAAGATGTGCAGTGCTCAGAGACATGGCCAAGGTAAGGAAGGCTGAAACCCGACCACCACTGAACAAGACACATAAGCTGAAGTGTCTAGACTGGTCCAAGAAGAATCTGAAGACAGGGTTTTATGGACTGATGAAATGAGAGTGACTCTTGACGGACCAGATGGATGGGCCCGTGGCTGGATCAGTAACGGGCACAGAGCTCCACTTCGAGTCAGACGCCAGCAAGATGAGCTGGTTGGACCTTTTTGGGTTGAAGATGGGCTCAAAATCAACTCCCAAGCCTACTGCCAGTTTTTAGAAGACACTTTCTTTAAGCAGTGGTACAGGAAGAATCTGCATCTTTCAAAAAGACAATGATTTTTATGCAGGACAATGCTCCGTCACATGCATCCAAGTACTCCGCTGCATGGCTCGCCAGTAAAGGCATTAAAGCTGAAAAACTTATGATATGGCCCCCTTCCTCATCTGACCTGAACCCAACTGAGAACTTGTGGGCAATTCTTAAACGGGAGATTTGCAGTGAAGGAAAACAGTACACCTCTCTGAACAGGGTCTGGGAGGCTGTGGTTGCTGCTGCACAAAAAGTTGATCGTCAACAGATCAAGAAACTGACAGACTCAGTGAATGGAAGGCTTATCACTGTTATTGAAAAGTAGTTGCCCAATAAATGTGCACATACAGATATTCTCCTTAGAAAGTCAAAACTTCACTTTATTTTTCTTAAACATTCATGTTTGAGGTTTATCAACATTTTGGATTAACTGAGAGCACTGTAGTTGGTCATTAATAAAAATAATCCTCAAAAATAAGACTTGCCTAATAATTGTGCACACAATGTATGCACTATTAATTATGAATATTATAAACTTTTTAAAGAGGTTAATAGCTCACTAAATTAATAAATATATAAATTAAAATCATTAAAGCCATTCTGCACTATTAATTGTCAATATTATAAACTTGTTTAAGAGGTTAATAGCTCAATAAATTAATAAATGTATCAATTAAACACATTTTATTATACATTTCTGCTGCATTGGCACTTTTATCCTGGACTATAGCCTGGACTTGTCTTTATTAATTCATGTTAAATGTTACTTTTAATGTAATGCAAATAAATGCAGGTATTTATATAAAGGTATAAAGGTTAATCAACTAAGATCTATCAGTAGAATGGTAGAATGCAGTCATATATAATATGATGTATATTTTCACTGTACACTGTTCAGTAACAAGTCCTGCTTTTCATCTCCAGATGTGAAGCCGGATGGTATAGAGGACACGTACCTGCTGTGTCCAGCCCCAGTCATTGATGAGGTTGGAAAGTAAGTGGCTCCATTCTAGAGCAAGAAGAAAAAAGCTGCCTCACGTTAGTCAACACTTACAGTGTCTGTCAGGGGTCCCATTCTGCTGAGCCCCCAGGCCGTTCACACACACTGGGGCTCAGTTTTCAGCCGTCATTTCCAAAACGAGGACCTTTCTGACCTTTTGGCCACCTTTTATTCTCGTGGTGTTTAGAGTCAGACAGTCAGTGATGTTTTAGTGGAAAACGTCTCGTTTTACAGCCTCGTATCTGCAGCCTCCACACAGGGTCCAAACTAGCACAGGGTTAAACGCAACATGGGTATTTTAAAATGGTTCTTCAAGGGTTCTTTAGTAAAGAAAGTGGTTCTGTATAGAACCATGGACAATAAAAAACCCTTAGCATGATAAAAGTGTTCTTTGCATCATAAAACGTTTCTTCAGTTTGATGGAGAATGTGCTGTATATCGTTCTGAAAAAAGCGCTTTTTAACATTTTATATATATATTTTTATATATTTATATATATATATATATATATATATATATATATATATATATATATATATATATATATACAGTATCTCATGGGGGGACGACACTATAGAAATTAAACTTGGATATAGCTTAAAGTAGTCAGTGTGCAGCTTGTATAGCAGTCTCATCAGAGATGGTCTCCTTGGTCTCATCAGACCACAGGACATGATTCCAGTAAACCATGTTCTTGGACTGCCTGTTTTTAGCAAACTGTTTCTCTGCTTTCTTGTCCGTCAGCTTCAGAAGAGGCTTCCTTCTGGGACGATGGCCATGTAGACCGAATTGATGCATTGTGTGGTGTATGGTCTGAGCACTGACAGGCTGACCTCCCACTTCTTCAACCTCTGCAGCAATGCTGGCAGCACTCATGCATCTATTTTTTGAAGCCAACATCTGGATATGACACGTGAACATGTGGAGTCAACTTCTTTGGTTGATCCTTGCGAGGCCTGTTCCGAGTGGAACCTGTCCTGGGGAACCACTGTATGACCTTGGCCACCATGCTATAGCTCAGTTTCAGGGTGTTAGCAGTCTTCTTATAACCTAGGCAATCTTTGTGGAGAGCAAAAATTCTATTTCTCACATCCTCAGATTTCTTTGCCATGAGGTGCCATGTTGAATATCCAGTGGCCAGTATGAGCGAATTGTACCCGAAACAGCCCTGCTCCCCATTCACACCTGGAACCTTGTAACTCTAACGAGTCACATGACACCAGGGAGGGATGACGACACAACTGGGCACAATTTGGACATATTCACTGTGAGGTGGACTCAGCTATTTAGACATTAATGGCTGTGTGTTGAGTTCTTTTCAGAGGACAGTAAATCTATACTGCTATACTGCTATACTGCACACAGACTACTTTGTTATATCCAAGTTTCATTTGTATAGTGTTGTGTGAGGGGTGTACTCACTTTTGTGAGATACTGTGTATAGGGCGGCACGGTGGCATGGTGGGTAGCGCTGTCGCCTCACAGTGAGGAGGGCCTGGGTTCAATTCCCCGGCCGGGCGGCCAAGGTCCTCTCTGTGTGGAGTTTGCATGTTCTCCCCGTGTCAGCGTGGGTTTCCTCCGGGTTCTCCGGTTTCCTCCCACAGTCCAAAGACATGCAGTCAGGCCAATTGGACATGTTAAAGAATCATCTTTTTAAAGAGTGTATGCATTACTCTGATCAGCCAACTGTCTTTGTCTGTTTTTCATATGCACATGAGCAGTGTTGTCGTTCAGATGTCAAAATAACTCGTCTCAGTGTTACCCTGTTTCATCGTCTCATACCTCTCTCTCTCTCTCTCTCTCTCTCTCTCTCTCTCTCTCTCTCTCTCCTCTCCCTCTATCCTCTCTCCTCTCTCTCTCTCTCCTCTCTCTTTCTTTCTTTCTCCATCTCTCTCTCTCCCCTCTCTCTCTCTCTCTTTCTCTCTCTGTCTCTCTCTCTTTCTCTCTCTCCTCTCTCTCTCTCTCTCTCTCTCTCTCTCTCTCTCTCTCTCTCTCTCTCTCTCTCTCTCTCTCTCTCTCTCTCTCTCTGATCAAAGCCTGCTGTCGCATGGCTTCTTCCTTTTATCTTACTGACTTTACAGATGTTAAATCACCAACACTTCCTCTCTGGCATTGCTCTTCTTTCACGTGTACTGAACAGCTTTTGATGCTTCTTTCTGCCCTTGACTGAAAAACATACTGTGATTCTGCTGCACATGCTCCAAACTTACAAACACACAGTGTCAAAGTATCCCTTCTAATGAGAGAACTCCACTACTTTAGGTTTAAAATCATTGACCAATAGAATGAGACACTCTGGATAAGCTGCACGTGATCCTAAGGTGTCCATGCCCAATGCCAAGCGTGGGCTAGAGAGGTATAAAGCTCATCCTACTCAGTAACATCATGTGACTGAATCACTGCATCATCAACACAAACTAACGAGCAGAACGAACTTCACTGAGAAGATCATTAATTCTGATCAACTTTCAGCTCAGCTTCATTATTAGAGCCAGACTAAGGAGAAAAAAGGTGAGATGAGCTGCTTTTCCACAATTTACAAGCTTTAACGTCTGTTCGCCGCTGCTACCATGATAACACTGAATGATTGAGCATGCAGTGGGAAAAAAGCACAAAAATTCCGAACTGAGTCTCTAAATTAAGGTCGCCTTTTCACGAATCAGATACATATCCGATCTAGGAAAAATGCTGTGTTCACATTTCCAGGCTGAAGTGGCACATATCCGATTTTTTTGCGCTAATGTGACTCAAATCTGATGTTTTCAGAGCTGTGTGGACACGCAAATCTGATCTATTGCCCTAATGTGACTCAGATCTGGTGTTTTCAGAGCTGTGTGGACACGCAAATCTGATCTGTTGCCCTAATGTGACTCAGATCTGATGTTTTCAGAGCTGTGTGGACAAGCAAATCTGATCTGTTGCCCTAATATGACTCAGATCTGATGTTTTCAGTGCTATGTGGACACACAAATCTGATTTATTGCCCTAATGTGACTCAGATCTGATGTTTTCAGAGCTGTGTGGACAAGCAAATCTGATCTGTTGCCCTAATATGACTCAGATCTGATGTTTTCAGTGCTATGTGGACACACAAATCTGATTTATTGCCCTAATGTGACTCAGATCTGATGTCTTCAGGGCTGTGTGGACATGCAAATCAGATTTTTTCAAATTCAACCTGAGCCACTTTCATACATGCAGGCTAATGGCAGATTTAAATCACTTACCACCCTCTCAGAGAGATCAGATTTGAGCAAAAAATCGGTTTTGAGTAATGAGGCTTGCAATGTGAACATAGATAAAGTGGCTCAGGTTGGCATTCCACATGCTCTGAAACTATCTGATCTGAGTCACATTGGGACAAAAAATCTGATTTGTGCCACTTTAACCTGGTAATGTGAACGGAGCCATTGACAGCTGCCAGTAAAGTCACGGTGCAGTTTGGTTATATTTATTTATTACAAGTAGAAGACATTGTGTGTAAAGTGCAGATTGTAAACCACTTTTAGATCAGACCGCCTTTGTGTTTGTAAGTGTAAGAAAAACATTTTTTATGATTATATGAATGGTCGAGGTTTATAGTTGCCTGGACAGACAGAGGCTTCTGAATAAAAAGCACCCTTCGAATTTTTTCCATGTTTTTCTCATTTCTCATCGTCAAAACAGTACAATGTTGAGAAACTGACAATACAGAACATAAATGTAACTTATGTCATTTAATGTGCACAAAAAGGGTTCTATGTCGTACCAAAAAAGGGTTCTGTGACTTGTAAAAATAGTAGAAACATTTTAGGTGCTATATAGAACCCTTTTCAAAAAGTAGCATGTTCTCCATCAATCCGAAGAACCAAGGCAAAGGTTTAAAAGAACCAAGGCAAAGCTTTAACTCATGCAAAGGGTTCTTTGAGTGTTCGTGGTCCTGTATAGAACCATTTTCTTGACTAAAGAACCCTTGAAGAACCTTTTTTAAGAGTGGAGTTAAACATGCAATGACAGAATTACATTTGAATAGTATTATGGAAATGACAGCACTGGCGTTCTGTTCTCATCTGATCGACTGTATTTCAGGGGGAACGGTATGTAAAACTGATTCTGCTGTAAAGTTTCAACAGTTTCAGAACCTGAGTGAAAAAATAACGGAACGTCTTTTCTGTTTCCTTCAGGGTGGTTTACCTGCAAGTGAGCATGAATGAAGGTCTGTCGTTCATCACCAGCTCGGTACACATCACCACAACTGAATGTGTAAGTAAATATCCGCACAGTCAGCGGACATTCATTACGTCAGCACTGCTGATGTTTCTAAAGGGCAGCTCCACCGAATTTTGAAGGTTTCTGAGACAGAATGATTCAGAGTGGGAGTGGTGTGAAGTGGTTGATTGTAGAGACTCAGATTTCTTTACAGTGGTAACGATGGGAAGCAGGAACCAGCGAAGAGCATGTCTACATACATTCTCAAAACTTTCGGAAAATAATGAGTGCGTTTATATGCACTTAATGATCTGATAACTGCAGAAAGTCAGGTAATTTGTCAGTAATCCAATCAGCACGTTTACACACACTTGAGTGATCGGATAATGGGGAAACACCGGGTCTACATGAGTCAGACAGTAATCAGATTTCTGCTTTACAGCCAATAAACTCACAGAAGAAGATGCGACATAAACGTAAGATAAACCTTAAACTTCATACCGTGTTTTTTTTGTAAAACATAACACTGTAAACATGCATCATCTATAGTAGAGGTCACTAATAGGTGGACTGTGGTCCAAGACTCAGACACTGTCCTATGCTGCTCTGGACCTGTAACCGATAAACTATGGAGAATTATATCATTTTGATGGGGATCCTGTTTTAATTGACGTAGAATTTCTAGCCTTTTACGGTAGCTTTAGTGGCTGGAGACTCATAGACCAAATGTTATAGATAGATAGATAGATAGATAGATAGATAGATAGATAGATAGATAGATAGATAGATAGATAGATAGATAGATAGATAGATAGATAGATAGATAGATAGATAGATAGATAGATAGATAGATACTTTATTGATCCCAAAGAAAATTTAGCAGCCAGTAGCAGATACACTATACATGTATATATATATGTAACCGTAAACGGGTGTAGACATATAACAAGAATAAATAAACCAGATCCTATCTACAGGCATATATACAAATAGAAAAAATACAACAGTCTGTGATAATATCTATAACCTGAGATGAGTAATGCAGTGCAATAATGACTGTAAAAAAAATTAACAGGTGACGGCATATAATGACCACAGAATGAATAAATAAACATGTGCATATATTGTACCAAATAAAGTGTCTAGTGTCCAAATGTGCAAGATGTGCAATGATGTATGCAGAAAGTGCAGTATGAGCAGCACGCTGTCTGTATGTGCAGATGAATAGATAAACACAAGATAAGCATATCACACATGACACCACTCAGCCAATCAGATCTGTGCATTACGATGAGCACTGAGACTCAAGTGAGTGACGCCACACAGGGGAGGGACGAGGCGAGAAACAGCAGTCAGAGAAGAAAGTGAATCACAGGAAAATTTTCCACATGATGTGATCTAAAAAGAGAAAACTAACAGTAAATGTTGTTGAAATCTGACTGAACTAGACTTTATTTGATCTGATATTCAGTTGGTGACTGTATAAGATGCTGATATACTTACTCGGCTACTTCAGTAAACAGTATATGGTACTGAGTCATGAGGCAGGTTAGACATTATGATGTTCTGGACCTTTGCTTGAAGGAATTTTCTCTAACTGGACCTTATTGAATTTTAATTAAATATTCCTGATCTAGAAGATGAAGAATATTTAAATCCTTCATTATGTCAATCATGTATTTGACTTCAGTGTCGCTCCAAAGGTGTTCTGCTGCGTCTCGCAGCAATTCTGCCGCAATTCTTATTTCTGGTACCGCCGTCTGTTTTCACACATGAGCAGACTGAGAAATCCAAAAGAAATCTGAGTAAGAGTTCAGAGCACTGAGAAATCTGATTACTGAGCTAAAATCTGAGATAACTGAGATTACAGAGATAAAATAGATCTCTAGACCTTCCCCTTCCATCTAAGAAATCAGATTATGATTGGATTATTATTATACTGAATGTCTCCGTCATCAGGCAGTGAATTCATAACCATTTCATGTAGGAACTTTCTGTGAGGGAGCTTTTAGAGGGGGACATCTGGTTCCTATCACCACTACTGTGAACAGTTCTGACTCTGTAAGTTTATCTAGAACTGAGCGTTTCACACCAAACCACTCTGAATGACTCTGTTTACATCTTAACCATCTAATTATGCAGGACTGTAAAAATGCTGAGTTGTGATCTTGAGGAATGACCATAGCACTTTCACTGATCCAACATCAGCCAGAATTTTTCAAGCTCGTTTGAAATGTTAGGCAATGTTTGTCTTGTTTTGTCTTTCTTTGTGCATTACCTCTCTTTCAGATTTCCTCTCTTTGCTTATTAACTCCTTGTTTTTCCACTCTTCTACTTTTCTCTCTGTGCTCTCTTTGCTTTCAGACCCTCCTCCTTTCTCTGGGTTTTGCCAGAGGGGTCTCTTTCCCTCACAGTGAGTTCTTTTTTTTTTCTTCTTTGCCCCTACTACAGCCAAACCACAGGGGCTTTCGAGCTTATCCACCCCAAAGCCCCCGCAGATTCTGGCTGTGATCTTGTGAGGCAGCAGGACTCTCACCCACAAAGCAGCTGAGGAGAAACATCTCATTCACAGAGTTATCGGCTTTAGGATGGTGCTTCTCTGTTACCCGTTAGAAGCCCCTGAAAGATCAACGTTTAGATTGCTTTACATGGCACAGTAATTAAGTTCCGTTAAATAGTTTATAGGGCTTAAATGCACAATTTAACATGTTTAATTTATAAAGCAGTGCATTGTGTTAGATCTAATTAAGTGGACAAAATTCACTTCATTAGAATGGATTGATTAGTTAGAATAGTTCATTAATTTTGAGTGCAAACCCTGAACCTGAAAATCACATGATTTCCACAGAGTGAACAGTTTCCAATTTTCATCACCGACGTCCAGTGAGAGCAACAGTGTCTGCATGTTCCAACCAATGAGTGCATATATCCAATATATATATATACATATATATATATATATATATATGTGTGTGTGTGTGTGTGTGTGTGTGTGTGTGTGTGTGTGTGTGTGTGTGTGTGTGACGTGTCGAGAGAGTACGAGACGCTTGCGGATAAGAAGAGAAGAGGTTTTAATATCCAGAAAGGCAAATCACAAATCCCTTATACAAAAGGGTCAAGCAAAAATCCAAGTCGAGAAAAACAGGAAATACACGGAAGAGACAAATCATAAGAAGAACGCTCAGTGATTACATGAAACAATACTTCGCAACGTAAGACAGTTCAGTCTGAGTTTATATACCCTATAACCTCATCATTTCATGTAGGAACTTTCTGTGAGGGAGCTTTTAGAGGGGGACATCTGGTTCCTATCACCACTACTGTGAACAGTTCTGACTCTGTAAGTTTATCTAGAACTGAGCGTTTCACACCAAACCACTCTGAATGACTCTGTTTACATCTTCATAGTAAGTATGCCCAGGTGCAAATTATCAAATTGTGATCTCTGATATGACCACGGTGGTGTAATGTGATCCGATGTAGGATTCTGGGTGTTGGAGTCTGCCCAGCCAGAGTCTGAAACTCCTGACTCAGTCATGTGATCTCCCAAGGTGTTCTGGGAGATTGAGTCCCGTCTTTCATCCGAGACCGTCGAAGGCATGACTATATATATATATACACAGTCAATGAATGTGTATTTCACTCATATCATATATAGTCAATGAGTGCATATATCAGATATTTGGTATATACAGTCGGTGAATGTATATATCATATATACAGTCAGTGTCATCATATATATTGTATATATTCAACACTTTGACACTACAAAACTTTCACAGTGTTTACATGCTGTATCAAATTTCAAACTGCGATTTCCACACAGAAACAGTTAATCTTCCAGCTGCTGTATATAATGAGAACACACTGTGGAACCTCACTGTTTCTCTCTCTTTTCTCTGGCAGTTTGACGGTACCATCCTCCTGATTACCCTGCTGGTGCTGTTCTTGTTGTTGGCCCTGTTGTTCCTGTGGTGGTTCTGGCCGCTGTGCTGCACAGTAGTAAGTCTAAGCCTCATTTACGTCCTTGAATTGAAGATACACTCCCATCATTATCCTGTCAGTGCAGCAGGTCTTGCCAAAACAACTCGAGCTGGCTAGTTTAAGGTGGAAAATCTGGTCACTCCAATGCAAATGAATGAACACAGTGCGGCCTTGATTACTGTGAACTGAACGCTGCAGTTGGAACTGAAGCTCTATGTAGCACATAATGTACCTCACAGTGATTCTAGGAAAGTTCTCACCAGTTGAATCTGCTTCTGTAACAGAAATATAGTTGTTAAATGTGTTAATAGCAGATTGCAGCTGAGCTTTTTAACATATGTATATATGTTTATTGCAAAATTTCTCTCCGCAGGTCATCAAAGAGCCACCTCCTCCTCCGCCGCCACAGCCAGTGAGTCTTATTCGCATCCTTTTACTGTTTTTGCCCATTTGTGGATGAATTATATGCAGGAAACTATGTTACAAAAGCCTACACACTTAAAAAAGATGGTTCTTCAAGCCATGAGTTCTGTATAGAACCATTTCATGCTTGTTGCATGGAGAATGTGTTGTATATGGTTTTATGTCTCTCTATAGCATCAAAAAGGGTTCTTCTGTTGTTACAATGTCAAGCTTGTAACATTAGAAGAACCTTTCTGGTGCTACGTAGAACCACATACATCACATTCTCCATCAATCTGTAGAACCATTTCACCATGCAAAGAACCATTTTCATGCTTAAATAAACAATTATCTATACTAAAGAACCCATCAAGAACCATCTTTTTAAGAGTCTCATTTTTTCTTTTATTCAAATTAGAGCCCCACAGATATGAAAATTATAAGACATATTCAAATTTAATCATATGTAATTTAATGCGGTCATGAAGTGTTTTACTGGCTGATATGACTGGCAGGTCCCATTTTTCACACAATCTTAAAGTGAAATAAGCTGCAAAAACTCAAGAAAATCCATTCTCTTGTTTCCGGGGTCAACACTTCCAGTTTGGGAAGTCAGAGCCGAAATTCAAAGAAATCTGAAACAGCACGGTCCACTCCGGTCCACGGCTGACTGTTACACTACAGAAAATTACTGTAAAATTTACAGCAGAGGCCCAACAGTTAGCCATCCACAGCTGATGGCCTTAAAATGATGTGCTCTGGTAGAAACAGGTCAGTTTTTATGTTAAAATGTGTGATCTTACAGAAATCAGCATGTTGGTTTTGGCAAAATGCTGTACTTTACTTTTACTCTCCTCCACTGCACCGCTGCTCGATCAGTGGAGTGAGCTAACGACCTTCATTTAAGATCAGATAGACTTTAATGATTTTACTGTTTGCACCCATTTACACTGTAAGCCTGGATAAGCTGAATTTACTTAAAACAAGCGGTTGCCTTAAAAAAATAAATTAATGAAAACTTGAGAATAACTATAGTTTATGTATGAGGCTGTAAATTCTAATTATTTTAATTTAATGTCTTGTAATTTCAATTTAACTATGTTTCATTAGGCAGTTGAGAATTTTTACTAATAAATTGATATTGACCACCAAACACCGAAGGATTAACCTTTACTGTAAACACGGTCACTGACCAACACAAATGCCCACTCATCAGCACAGAGAACGAAAACCTTTTAGCCATTAAAAAACACACGACTGAGGAAAGACAGCCTGGGTGGGACGAAAGTACACAGACGGTGAGGAAAACGAATGGAAACAAGCACTCAATATGCAAATAGGTTGAGCCGGGAGCCAATGGGAAAGAAGATTGTGTTGACATAACACACATGTAGCTGCCTTTTACACCTTATTTAGCTTCACTGGGTTTCACACATTTGTTCAGCAACTTTAATAAGAGAGAAACAATTAAAACCAACAGAAATGCCGTCATTTTTGAATGTGGGGTTTCAAAGTTGCTTTGGCAACAGACTAATTTAAATAGTAATGAGTTAATTCAACTCATTTGAATGTACAAAATCATCAAAAATGTTTTCATTCAGAGGGAATTTGATGACTGTTTTTGATGGTGATGATGGTGTGCTTGGATGGATCTATATGAGCAATATCACTATTAGCGGTTCTCATGAGTACGTACCACCTGATAGAACATCAAGCTCTCTGCTCAGAACTGAAACCTACACTGCAGCTGTCTCCACAAACACTACTGATACTGCTCTGACGTCCAGGCTTCAGCTTTCCCAGAGAGTGCAGAGCAGGTGTTTCGCGTCCTTCATCCTAATCGCTGTGTGAATTCTTTTCCTCTGTTAGGAGTCAGATGACGAGGACGGTCTGCCGAAGAAGAAGTGGCCAACTGTGGACGCGTCGTACTACGGAGGACGAGGAGTCGGAGGGATAAAACGAATGGAGGTGAATAAAGAATGACTGTATGAGCATAGAGGTGATGTAGATTCAGTACATTAGGCTGAAGCATAAGACATTTTGCTGGACCGCCATCATCTGTGACACCTGATATACAGTCTGTTGCAAAAGTTTGTAAACATAAGTTTACACATCCTCTACAGTGAGCACAGCACATTTTAATGCACAATTACTGTTCATTCATGAAAGTTATACTTTGTGTTTACTTATTTTCACTTCAAAAATCTACAGAAATACCATATTTACACTGCTCAAAAAAATAAAGGGAGCACTCAAATAACTCAAATAACACATCCTAGATCTGAATGAATGAAATATTCTCATTGAATACTTTGTTCTGTACAAAGTTGAATGTGCTGACAACAAAATCACACAAAAATCATCAAATGGAAATCAAATTTATTAACCAATGGAGGCCTGGATTTAGAGTCACACACAAAATTAAAGTGGAAAAACACACTACTACTACTACTTTGATGTGATGTCCTTAAAACAAGTCAAAATGAGGCTCAGTATTGTGTGTGGCCTCCACGTGCCTGTATGACCTCCCTACAATGCCTGGGCATGCTCCTGATGAGGTGGCGGATGGTCTCCTGAGGGTTCTCCTCCCAGACCTGGACTAAAGCATCCGCCAACTCCTGGACAGTCTGTGGTGCAACGTGGCGTTGGTGGATGGAGCGAGACATGATGTCCCAGATGTGCTCAATCAGATTCAGGTCTGGTCCATAGCTTCAATGCCTTCATCTTGCAGGAACTGCTGACACACTCCATCCACATGAGGTCTAGCATTGTCCTGCATTAGGAGGAACACAGGGCCAACCGCACCAGCATATGGTCTCACAAGGGGTCTGAGGATCTCATCTCGGTACCTAATGGCACTCAGGCTACCTCTGGCGAGCACATGGAGGGCTGTGCGCCCCCTAAGAAGAAATGCCACCCCACACTATTACTGACCCACTGCCAAACCGGTCATGCTGAAGGATGTTGCAGGCAGCAGATCGCTCTCCATGGTGTCTCCAGACTCTGTCACGTCTGTCACATGTGCTCAGTGTGAACCTGCTTTCATCTGTGAAGAGCACAGGGCGCCAGTGGCTATTTTGCCAATCCTGGTGTTCTCTGGCAAATGCCAAGCGTCCTGCACGGTGTTGGGCTGTGAGCACAACCCCTATCTGTGGACGTCGGGCCCTCATACCATCCTCATGGAGCCGGTTTCTAACTGTTTGTGCAGACACATGCACATTTGTGGCCTGCTGGAGGTCATTTTGCAGGGCTCTGGCAGTGCTCCTCCTGTTCCTCCTTGCACAAAGGCGGAGGTAGCGGTCCTGCTGCTGGGTTTTTGTCCTCCTACGGCCTCCTCCACGTCTCCTGGTGTACTGGCTTGTCTCCTGGTAGCGTCTCCAGGCTCTGGACATTACGCTGACAGACACAGCAAACCTTCTTGCCACAGCTCACATTGATGTGCCATCCTGGATGAGCAGCACTACCTGAGCCATTTGTGTGGGTTGTAGAGTCCGTCTCATGCTACCACGAGTGTGAAAGCACCACCAACATTCAAAAGTGACCAAAACATCAGCCAGAAAGCAGAAAGGTACTGAGAAGTGGTCTGTGGTCCCCACCTGCAGAACCACTCCTTTATTGAGTGTTTCTCGCTAATCTCCAATAATTTCCACCTGTTGTCTATTCCATTTGCACAACAGCATGTGAAATTGATTGTCAGTGTTGCTTCCTAAGTGGACAGTTTTTCACAGAAGTTTGATTTACTTGGAGTTATATTGTGTTATTTAAGTGTTAACTTTATTTTTTTGAGCAGTGTATATACATACATACTACATACATACATATATATATATGTGTGTGTGTGTGTGTGTGTGTGTGTGTGTGTGTGTGTGTGTGTGTGTGTGTGTGTGTGTGTGTGCGTGTGTGTGTGTGTGTGTTACCAGGAAATATTGGTAAATACACATTTTTCATACTATGACTAATATATATAATAATAAAATAATGTGTTGTTTAGTAAATACACTATATTTCTAAAAGTATTCACCCATCTGGCTTCACACACATATGAACTTGAGTGACATCCCTTTCTTAATCCATAGGGTTTAATGTGATGTCGGCCTACCCTTTGCAGCTATAACAGCTTCAACTCTTCTGGGAAGGCTTTCCACAAGGGTTAGGAGTGTGTGTATGGGAATTTTTGACTGTTCTTCCAGAAGAACATTTGTGAGGTCAGACACTGATGTTGGACGAGAAGGCCTGGCTCACAGTCTCCGCTCTAATTCATCCAAGTCAGGACTCTGTGCAGGCCACTCAAGTTCTTCCACACCAAACTGGTTCATCCATGTCTTTATGGACCTGCTTTGTGCACTGGTGCGCAGTGATGTTGGAACAGGAAGGGGCCATCCCTGAACTGATCCCACAAAGTTGGGAGCATGAAATTGTCCTAAATCTCTTGGTGCTGAAGCATTAAGAGTTCCTTTCCCTGGAACTAAGGGGCCAAGCCCAACTCCTGAAAAACAACCCTGCACCATAATCCCCCCTCCACCAAACTTTACACTTGGCACAATGCAGTCAGACAAGTACCGTTCTCCTGACAACTGCCAGACCCAGACTCATCCATTGGATTTCCAGACAGAGAAGCGTGATTGGTGACTCTAGAGAACACGTCTCCACTGCTGTAGAGTCTAGTGGTGGCCCTTTACACCACTGCATTCCTCGCTTTGCATTGCGCTTCGTGATGTGAGGCTTGGATGCAGCTGCTCGGCCATGGAAACCCATTCCATGAAGCTCTCTACGCTATTCTTGAATCTGAAGGCCACATGAAGTTTGGAGGTCTGTAGTAGTTGTTCCTGCAGAAAGTTGGTGACCTCTGTGCACTATGCGCCTCAGCATCCACTGACTCCGCTCTGTCATTTTACCTGGCTGACCACTTCGTGGCTGAGTTGCTGTCATTCCCAATCGCTTCCACTTTGTTATAATCCCACTGACAGTTGATTGTGGAATAATTAGTAGTGAGGAAATTTCACGACTGGACTTGCACAGGTGGTATCCGATCACGGCACCAAGCTGGAATTCACTGAGCTTCTGAGAGTGACCCATTCTTTCACTAATGGTTGTAGGAGCAGTCTGCAGGCTTTATACACCTGTGGCCATAGAAGTGATTGGAATACCTGAATTCAATCATTTGGATGGGTGACTGAATACTTTTGGAAATTTAGTGTACATGTATGTATATATGTGTGTGTGTATGTGTGTGTGTGTGTGTCTCTCTCTCTCTCTCTCTATATATATATATATATATATATATATTTATAAGTATACACACATGTTATCAGAAGCAAATGGCAAAAACCCACTTTTTCATATTATGAATAATAATAATAAAGGTAAAGTGTGTTGTTTAGTAATTGAGGAACTCAGTTGAGTTGGTTTATTTAAACAGTACAACTATATGGGACTCTTATTATGACAGCAGTGGGTTTCCATGATACCCCATTACATCTGGAATCAAGAAACAAGTTGCTGTTACAGGATTTGATGGGTTTTGATGAGAAACTTTCCAGTGTCCATCTGTCATCTAATATAACTCAGATGTCATCAATGATCAGAGATGAGTCTGGAGGTCTGAGAGGTTTGGAAGACCTCCAGCAGCAGATCAGACCCTGTGGAAGCAGTAGTTTAAAGTGTGTTCCTCCACATCTGTGCTTGTCTGCTGCCTCTAGGTCCGCTGGGGCGGGAAAGGTTCCACCGAAGAAGGTGCCAAGCTGGAGAAGCCCAAAAATGCAGTGGTGAAAATGCCGGAGCAGGAGTACGAACCCTTCGAACCCAAACCCAAAAAACAAGGAAACAAGAAGGCCACTCAGGACAGGAAGTGGTACTCCCCAATTAGGGTAAAATCCCAAATTCTAAAACTCACCATTTTTACTGATATTACTGTATAATAACAGGCCCTTATAAATATCAACTTACTCAGCATCTGATAATCTGTTAATGCTTGTTAATACTGCATGATAACAGGCCCTTATAAATATCATCTTACTCAGCATCTGATAATCTGTTCATGACTGTTATTACTGTATAATAACAGGCCCTTATAAATATCAACTTACTCAGCATCTGATAGTCTGTCAATGCTAGTTATTACTTATGTAATTGTTAATCGTGCATTAATAAGCACTACCATTTGAAGTGTTGACCAAAAAAGTAGCAAGATCACTAGAACAGACAATTTAATTAAATTAAATAATTAAATGAAAATGCTCAGATTAGTGCTGATTTTCAAACAGCAATCACTATCAAACCATAAATAATGATTAGGTTTCTACGCTTCAGTGTATATAGATAAATATTATACAGTTAGTAACAAGCTATTAGATCATTGTTACGTTGCTGTCTATTATGGCTTATTATTATTTCATGTTACCAAAATTTGTTGTCTATCGAGGCTTATCATCTTACATAGCTTCAGAATATTTTGAAATGTTCAAATATTGATGTAAAATATTTTTCTGTTAGATATTTTTGTTTGCTGATGTTGCTGAAGTGTTTCATTTTTGTGTCTGTTGACTATAATTGCATTTATTGGCTATAATATCTAATGCTTTCAGTGTTTGTTTTCTGCTGCCCTCCTTCTTCTGTCCAGGGTAAACTGGATGCGATCTGGGCTCTGTTTCGCCGTGGTTATGACCAAGTTTCGCTTATGAGGCCACAACCAGGAGATCATGTGAGTATTCAGGCCTGTTGTTCATAGTAAGACTCCCAGTTCTCCCAGTTACTGCTGCTATACATCTGTAATCTGTATATCATCACTGTTTAAAGAAAAACATGCATCTCTACTTTTGCTGATTTTTATTTTTCTCCATCATTTAAACTCAGCAGCTGTCCTTTACATTGGGTGACCATTTCATTATGAATGGACACACAGAAATACTCCAGAATGGCTTGGTATAAAATCCCTTTACATTAACTTAAATTAAAATAAAGAGCATTTTCACCATCTCCTGTAAAGTGGCTGTTTTTGTTTTTGAATTCAAAATGATGAATCCAATGTCAAAATGATTTATTTCACTTGTAAGTCATTACAGAACACTGTGAGCCTGTAAAAAGCACCTTGTAATCTTACTCCATACTATAGTTAACTTTAGCCTGATAGGGTTCCATAAAAAAATGCTCTTACAAACACCATTAAGGTCGGGGCGGCACAACATACCACTCTCAATTGAGCTCACCACGCAAACAACTCTTTACCACAGCAGTTGCGGCTTTTAATGATCTATTTACAAGTGCAGTCCTTTCCCCAGACACCCAAAATATTCATACAATGACGTGTATATACACTTATACATAAACACACAGATACAATATATACAATGCGCTCGCTGCTTGGAAATCAATAAAGGGATTCAGCTATCCCGTATGCAGTTCCCCATGAGCAAAGGTTGAATGGTAGAGGGAGAGTATGTGGTAACAAACACGTGGAGACATGGCGGTTTCAAGTTCCACGTAAGGTTCCACTCAAGTTCACCATTCTTTGGTTTCACTAGCAGTTGAGTCCGGGGTCACTCCTTCCTTCGACTCTGTCTTTCCGCGGAAAAAATAAATCCACCAACAGCAAAAGTCGTGCGCACAACTGCTAAAAGTGAGCCTCAAAAAACAGAGAAAATAGATCCAAGGGCGAAACTGCCCACACTCAATCACCATGCCCGAGTTCTCTCTCCCACCATCTTCCGCCTGCCCTTGTTTTGGATTCTCCTCTCCTCTCCGATTGGTTGACTGGCCCCTGACGTCGTAAGTCTACAGGGTACGTGAGTTCATAAAAGAAAATCCGAATCACCCTCCTTTCCACCGGTAATCCATTATGAAAGATACATGTACAGTAAAACATATTAAATGTGCATTTAATGTGCTTGTCACAAGCCGTTCAGAGGTGCAGATATATTTGCCAGACCCTAAACACTCTTTGAAGCTGTTGCCTGGAGAACTTTGTTTCCCCTGGGTGTGTTTTTGTTGTAGCCCCATTTTGAAAATTGGCTGCCCCTACACGTCACGCAGAAATGGCACTGTAAGGTGTGTCAGTTTAGTTCAGTGACTTCATGTACTCTCTAAAAAGTATTCAATAACAACACATTTGTGCTCGCTATTTTAACTCTTATTTGTGTTGTATTGTTTTCTGATTTAACATATTCTGTATCTGTGTCTAACACATCTGTCCTTAGAGTGCAGTAACGAGCGGTTTTTACTGGTTTTATTCAACTGTGAATCAATCAAGCCAAAGCAAATTGTTAGTTTACATGAACAGAAGCAGAATTTTACCGCTATTCAAACCTCAGAGACTCTTCAAATCAGCTTCTGCCCTGCTCCACATTTTACAGAGAATAGTGGTGGGCTAACAGCCCTTTCCTATCAAAACAGCTGGTTCTTCACCACGCTGAGTGATGAAACACGCTAGACTCTGATGATAGGCTGAAGTCCAGCTGCCGAATAATAAGTGTGAGGATGTCACAAGCAATGAAATGGTTCTATAGTTCTAACAACTGCATATATAATGAACCCTTGTATTGAGGAAGTTTTTGAATGTGTGGAACTATTGGATATGTCTGTTTTGCTTTTATTCCTCAATAAAAAGAGAAGTAAAAAAAAGAACCATCTTTTTAAAGAGAGCACCAACTTCCACTACAGTCTTAAAAACAAAGGCACCAATATGGTTCTTCGGAGAGATGCTATGGAAGAACCTTTCGGCTACCAAAAGCCTGAAGAGCTCAGCTGAAACCACATGCATTGAAAGGTTCTTCAAGGAACCAAAAGTGGTTCTTTTATGGCATTGCTCCACAGAATCATCGTTTAAAAGATTTACCTCCCACCCCTCGTCCATCAGTTCCAACCAACAACACACCCAAAGCCCATCCAATGCCAAGACACATCCTCGGCAACTTCTGCCACCTGCTTCAAATCAGCGCCCATAAAAGTGAAGTGAAACAGAGACGTGGAGCAGCTCCAGACATGCAGGCTGGCTCTCCTCTTTCAGCCCGGCCACATGGTTCGACTTTGGATCACTGACCTTTCATGTTGAAGTGCAGATCAGACCCCTGACTACCCTCTGCACGGTCTGTCTTTGAGGTTTATGCTGAGCTTGCAGCTTTTGTGAAAGCTAACGCACCTTCTACACCGTCCAGTCCACTCCGGTCTCCACACTTGGATCCTCTCCAGGCTGCAGTTAAAGTCCTGCATTGTTTGCAGAAAAGACTCTATAACCTTTTAACTGGAATTCCGTGACTGCAAAGGTGCTTTTGTTCAGGCACAATTAGTAATAAAGGTAAAACCAGGCCTGACATTCTGAAACTTGTGGAAGCTTAGCAAGCATGCCCGATCTCTGGATCACGGCTAAATGGTTCTCATTGAGGTTTGTGCGAGTTTGTACTCTTGTAGTCACTCAGCTAAAGCATGTTTGGTGCTTCATTATGCAGAAAATACATTAATCTCAAAAGAGAAGATGCTTTGCTAACAACCTGATTTCGGTAACACTTTACTTGAAGGGTGTCTTCATAAGATAAGATTAAGTGACCCTTATTAGTCCCACAATGGGGAAATTTCACCCATCCGTGCAGTAAAACACCCACACATACACACTTGGGAGCAGTGAGCACACTTGCCCGGAGCAGTGGACAGCCCTATGCACAGCACCCGGGGAGCAGTTGGGGGTTAGGCGTCTTGCTCAAGCATGCAGTTAGCGCCTTGCTAATTGGTGTATAATTGGTATAAATATTATTTCTTAGCTACATTAGCCTCGTAGCTTCAATACAAAACTAAAGAAGCAAATTTCAGACGCCCAGCATGTCTTGGCTAATCGACTCCGTTGATGTACAGAGGAAAACTGAGGAACTGGGATTATTTTTTCTCCGAACTGTTGCTTTAATTGCACACACATGTGAAAAGGTTACATGATGCAGAGTTTATTCCGAGAGAATCATTTCCGCCCTTTCGTGTAATGGCATGGCTCGCTCCCTTCATCTGCGGTCGGTGACGAGAGGGCAGAAGAATGCCCAGACCTGCTTTTTTTCTCTCTCCGAGTATGGAAAACAAATGAAACTGGCATCGTTTCCCGTCTCGAGTTACTTTCAGAGAGCATGTAGCCTCGGTCCTCTGCGTTTCTGCCTCTAGCTTTCCACAGAACCTCTTAACTCTGTCTTATCTACCGAACGGCCGGTGATGCATTTGTGGTGTTTGTGATTAAAATCTGCCCCTCAGAGTAGTTGGTGGCCATGTGCACCGTAGGAAAATGCAGGGGCATTGCTAGGCCAGATTTAGGGGGCTTGAACCCTCACAAATCTTCTTTGGCCCTTTAAATAAACGCACATGATCAGTTACATCATCAGTAGTTCATAGATTCATTCATTCATTCTTCAGCCATGCCATAACATCTCCAAATTATAAACAATACACTGAGTTAGCAGAGCTCTAGGACCTGCAGCTGTAACCCGGCACTGCCTTGACTGCTCAGCAAAGTCGGTCGGAAGCCACTGAAATTTAAAAAGCAGTTTTTATTCATAATTCTGAGGCATCTCACAGAGAGAAAGAGTAACTTAGAGCAAAAAAAACACAACCTAGAGCTGGTCAAGATACCTGGCTAGCAGGTTTTATCTGTTTTTACCTGCTTGGTTCACTCTCAAAAAAAAAGGTACGACACTGTCACTGGGGCAGTACTCTTCTTGTCACTGTGGTGGGACCCTCAGGGGTCCATCTCAGTACCTTTAGTTAGGGAACATAATTGAACCATAATCCACTGAAATTATATGTTCTAAGCTGTACTGACTCCACACACCCCGTCTTACCTCCGGCTTTTTATTAAATGGTTCTGTCTTTAAAAATGAGATTATAAAAATATACATATATCTACTTTTCCACTAAGAAAAACATATTTAAGGTTCACAATTGGACCTTAAAACCACTGTTGTACCTTTGAGGGAACGTTTACACTGTTTGTACCTTGATGAACGAATCATGTACCTTCATGGTACGATTATTTCTAACAGTGTAGCTAACTTTTCAATTGAAAATTACATGACATGATTAAAAAACAGCACACACCTGACTCTAAGACTGTAGAAGTGATTGGGGCCCTGGACACATCATCTGCGCCATGTTATTTACGTTTACATATTTGCAGCTTTTTTATTTTTTCTGTATCACTTTTCCAGCAATCACTGCCACTCTTTTTTCTCTCTCTATGTATCTTTTGTCTCCATATCTCTGAGTGTTTACTATCTATGTAAGTTTGTAATCTGTTCTGTGTATATTAAGCCTTTATAAATGAATGTTTAAGCATTACATCATCCAATAAACCAGCATCTTTTTAAATTATTTTGTAATTCAACATGACCTCATAAACTTGTTTGATGAAACTGAGATGGGTGCAACTGTTGCAGCTTAGTTTCATATGAGTTGTAGGACACTTTACATTTTATATACGCTCTAGCGCAATTTAGTTTCCTGTAGGTTTCAAGAAACTAAAGTTGCATGTACGTTTCATCCTGAGGGATCAGTCAGACTGCATTCATTCTATGATATGGAAATGAAGACCACTCAGAAGTCTTTATGGGAACATTTCGCTGTCTAAGGCCAGGCTTCTGTGAATGGTGCCATTTAACACTGTTGCTACAGAAACCCAGATGGTGACAAATACACTGAAATATGGCTGTAAAAGACAGTGGGGGGACTTTTATCAGTCTGGCCTCAAATACCAAGTGTTGTAATGGTTCAGGCCTCAAAGGCACAAGCAAAACATCATCAGCGTTTACTGTGCAAGATCCAGAAAAAATATATATCTTCAGAGTTCTGGAGCAGAGCTGCTGCTACCGCCGTTTTCCATTTCTAACAACTGACTGAAACCTGTTGACTCATATTTACAGTCAGTTTCAAATCTAGAACATTTTGAACAGTCAGAAAGTTCTAGATTTGGGCAGGCGCTGGCCATGTCATCTGCGACATGTTATTTATGTTTACATGTTTGCAGCATTTTGCAGCATCTACTATCTAGATATTGTTTACTATCTATGGAAGTTTGTAACCTGTTCTGTGTATATTAAGCCTTTATAAATGGTGAAATCAATTGTTTGAAACTATTTAATTTGACATGATCTCATAAAGTGTTTTCTGCATTTTAACAGGCCGTTTCCTGAAGCTTGTTTCATCAAACTGACATGGGTGCAACTGTTGCAGTTTAGTTTCATATGAGGTGTAGGACACTTTACACTTTACATACGCTCTAGTGCAATTTAGTTTCCTGTAGGACTGATAAAAGTCCCCCCACTGTCTTTTACAGCCATATATTCCACAGCAACAGTGTTAAATGGTACCATTCATAGAAGTCTGGCCTTAGGCAGCAAATTGTTCCCATAAAGACTCGTCTTAATTTCCATATCATAGAAGGAATGCAGTCATTCCTTCTAACTTAACTAACAACATAATTAGGAAGTAACAGAGGAATCAACCTCTGATCAATCACGCTCTGATTTACAATGGATGGAATCAATTACATGAGAAAAATGTCCTTCTGAAAGTTTTATATGCTTCACGTAGTCTAAGCAAGTTTCAGTCCGTTTTTAAAATGAGAAACAGGTGCTAGGTGGTTGCTATGGTGTCTGAGATGGTTGGTAGGTGGTTGCTAAGACGTTGCCAGGTGGTTGCTAAGGTGTTGCTAGGTGGTTGCTATGGTGTCTGAGATGGTTGCTAAGGTGTTGCTAGGCAGTAACTATGGTCATTCAGGTGGTTGCTAAGGCATTGCTAGGTGGTTGCTATGGTATTCTAGGTGGTTGCTAGGTGGTTGTTGTGGTATTCCAGGTGGTTGCTAAGGTGTTGCTAGGTGGTTGCCATGGTATCCCAGGTGGTTGCTAAGGTATAGAAATGGAAAATAGTGATGGGAGCTCTGTGCCAGAACTCTTTGAGACAAACATTCAAGTTTTTTTATAATCTTGTTCTTGAAGGATTAATGCTCATCATTTTTTTGCTAATGCCTTTGAGGCCTGAACCATTACAACACTTGGTATTTGAGGCCAGACTGATAAAAGTCCCCCCACTGTCTTTTACAGCCATATTTTAGTGCATTTGTCACCATCTGGGTTTCTGTAGCAACAGTGTTAAATGGCACCATTCACAGAAGCCTGGCCTTAGGCAGCAGAATGTTCCCATAAAGACGTCTGAGTGGTCCTTATTTCCATATCATAGAATGAATCCAGTCTGACTGATTTAGTTTCTTGAAACCTACAGGAAACTAAATTGCACTAGAGTGTATGTAAAATGTAAAGTGTCCTACAACTCTTATGAAACTAAGCTGCAACAGTTGCACACATCTCAGTTTCATCAAACTCAAACTCAAAGTTTATGAGGTCATGGTGAATTACAATTTAAAGCAATTGATTTCACTGGATCAGTGGACAAAACAATTTAAAAAGATGCTGGTTTATTGGATGAGGTACTGCTTAAACATTCATTTATAAAGGCTTAATATACACAGAACAGATTACAAACTTACATAGATAGTAAACACTCAGAGATATGGAGATAAAAGATACAAGAGAGAAAAAAGAGTGGCAGTGATTGCTGAAAAAGTGATACAGAAAAAATAAAAATGCTGCAAATATGTAAACGTAAATAACATGGCGCAGATGATGTGGCCAGGGCCCCCAGTCACTTCTACAGTCTTAGAGTCAGGTGTGTGCTGTTTTTTAATCATGTCATGTAATTGTCAGTTTGTTTGGATATATTGTTCTTGCATGGAAGTTTCACAGTGTAAAGGCTTAGATTTCTGCAACTATTACTGTCGTTTTTGCTATTTAAATGTAATTACACAGTTATTTACACGATCAGTGCAGTCCTGTATGAATTATTTCTGGAACTTCCAGCCCACAGCACATTTGTCTTTGTGAGCAAAACTTGATTTTGAAAAATTTTGAGTTTGATGAGAAGTTTTGGAAGTGTGCACAGAAAAAACACTTCGTTTACTTTTTTACCATGTTTTTGTCACTTGTTGACGTCAAAACGGATGAAAGCAAACCTAAAGATGTTGACTTAGAATGTAAATTAAATGCTACTGTAACCCATTGCATAACATTTTTGCTAAACGGTTACCATGGTGTCCCTGGTGATTGGTATGGTGTCCCAGATGGTTGCTAACGTGTTGCTAGGTGGTAATTATGGTATCCCAGGTGGTTGCTAAGGTGTTGCTATGTAGTTGCTATGGTATAAATATGTAGTAAGAGAGTCACACTGGAGTGGTGCAGTGAAAACAGGAGCAGTGGCTCAGCTCCTGAAGGGTTAAGCATCCATGCTCGCGGTGTCTCAGCTCGGTAGCAGGTCATTATCTCGCCCCGGTCTGCTTTTCTCATCTGCGCTCAGCTACACAGGCTCTCAGTTATGCGCCGCCATCAGCTTCCCTGGCGTTAAACCCAGGAGGCCGAGCTTCGGAACCCTAATTACAGGCTTCGGGTTACACGCTCGGTCCGGCAGACCGGTGGAGGGTAAAGAGATGAGGTCATCCACAGAGCTATCTTCACAAAAGGGCCACATCAAACATCCAGCACGTCATCATGAGGCTAAGAACAGACTGCGTTAGCGGCCCGTGTATAATTGCAGGCGTGTCAGGCGTGTCAGGGGGTCATGCTGCATAGACATATTTGTCTCTGTGCCATGAAGGAAAACAAACACCTACACAAACACACTTCAGATGTTCTCTGTGGAGGACAGTAATGCATGAGAGGCTTTTCTTGCATCACCAGTCGAGTCACGTCTTTCTCCTTGAAGTTCTCTCAAACTGGCTTTACACAGTGAAACTTTCACGCAGTGAGCTGGATGTTGTTAGTCGTCTGCTTCTTGTTGGCTGCAATATTTATACAATATTTCTAAATATGTGAAAATTATAACATTAATCCATTGTGTAGTGTATACACTTAAAAATTGGGTAACACTTTACTGTAGGGTGCTGTTTATAAGGCAACATGACACCTGCATAAGCTTGTCATGACAACTGACATAACCCTACATAACTGTTTATAAATGCTTGTTCTAATAAGCTTTATTCACCATAAAGGTTACATTTGCCAATTTTGACCAAAGTCAGCTAAAGTTTATGACAGGTGAAATCTGTTGTAATAAGCTTTTATAAACAGTTTTGTAGCGTTATATCAGCTGTAATGACAACCATATGTAGGTGTCATTAACAATGACATGTATGTTAACAAAAATTGTAAAGACAATGGGTTCTATATAGAACCATGAACACTTGTGGATGATCAAAGGGTTCTTTGCATGGTGAAGTGGTTTTTCAAATTGATGGAGAATGTGCTGCAGAGGGTTCTGTATAGAACCTTTTGTAAAGACACCAAAAAATGGTCCTTCTTATTCTATAATTATGACAAGTAATTGTAACAATAGAAGAATGTTTTTGTTGTTATACAGAACCATCTACACATTCTCCATCAATCTGAAGAGCCATTTGCATGCTCAGATGGTTCTGTGCATGGTGAAACTGTTCTTCAGATTGTTGGAGAATAAGCTGTATATGGTTCTACATATCATTTGTTGTAACAATGTCAAACTTGTATTAACGGAAGAACCCGTTTCGGTGCTATGAAGAACCATTTTCAATAGGCAGCAAATTTTCCATGAAACTTTCCATGAAAGATCCACTTCACCATGCAAACAAGTTAAGCATACCAATGGTTCTATTTAGACCTCATCGTGGAGAATATGTTGTGTAGGGTTCTGTGTAAAACCTTTTTGAAAATGGTTCTATGTACTACTAAAACTAAACTAAAACTTCTATTCCTACACTCAAAAAAGATGTTTTTTTAAGGGTTCTTTAGTAGAGCAAACGGTTATGTTTAGAACCATGAGTTCTGTGTGAAACCATTTCATGCTTAAATGGTTCTTTGCATGGTGAAAAGGATTTTTTGGATTGATGGAGAATGTGCTGTATGTGGTTCTATATAGCACCAAAATGGGTTCTGCTGTTGAGATGTTGTCAAGCTTGTTGCAATAGCTGAACCCTTTTTGATGCTATTGAGAACCATATGCAACACATTCTTCAACCATTTGAACCTGCAGAGAATCATTAAGCATGAAATGGTTCATTAAGTGTTCATGGTTCTATACAGAACCATTGTCTTTAGTAAGTATCCCCTGCAGAACCGTCTTTTTTAAGTGTGTATGTGATTTAATTTGGTCCGTGTTTATAGATAACAGTGCCGGAAATCACATGATCAAGCTTGTAATGGATTACAGAACAGTTCCACATGGATTGTGGGGTTTAGGAATGCAGTTAGGGTGGGTTGGCATTACCCTCGCAGCTCCAGTGACCAGCTTAGGACACCAATCGTGATTGGCTGCGTTTCCGATGAGGGGGAACCGTATAAATTTGGCCAGACTGTTGAGAAAATGTAGCTTTTTGAGAGGATTTCAGGAACACTAGTATGAGCGACTGGTGATGGGAGATTTTTTTCTGTCACCCATAATTTACTAGTTGGGGTGAATTCCTCTGTGGTTTTCACAGGGATCCAGCCAGCATGAGCCAGACAGACGGATCGGATAGAAAAAGAGAAAAGGAGTACTAGAGAAATGCGCCTTTGCCGCAGCATGTGCTGGAAAAAATAGGGCAGGGGTAATAAACGCCTGCTGGAACTCGGCCAGTGGAAGCAGAGAGCAATCCCATTACTAAAGTGGCGTTAAAAATAATATTCAATAAAGCACATTTTTTGAGCGAAATAAAATTTTCTGGCCACTTTCGAATGGAAAAGTACAGAAAAACTTGGTGTGTTGTTTTATTGTCTATATACACTACTGGTTATGCAGACACTTTCACCCAGAGCGACTCAACATGTAATCAAGTTGCAGAGTGTAGAGTTAGGAGCCTTGCCAAAGGGCTGTTTTCGGTGTAGTGCGGTGAGACTGTTTGGGGAATTGAACCCCAGTTTGCTGCATGAAGGGCTTTCAGGTTAATCCACTGGAGTCCATGAACTTACCCTGGTGTCAAATCCTCTGTCTCTGTATCTGTGTCTGTGTCTTTGTGATGATCCAGCTCAGAAATCCAGTTAAACCCTTCCTGAATCTGTAGAGCCGCCCTTTCCATTCCATCTCATCACGAGATCATACGACACTCACATCCGGAGTTATAAGCCTGTGAAGAGGGGCTGAAATATACGTCATCTGCCTCTCACCATGTGGAGCTGCTGCATTCATGTGTCCGTCTACATTCTGTATGAAACTGACCGAAGGACACTCAGGAAATCACTGAGGACTGACCGTCACGCCGGGAACCATTCTTCATTCAGTCCACATCAGACTCGTGTGAAATGGCGTAAGAGAGTTTACAGCTGCTGAAACTGCTGCAGTGGGTTTGGAAAGTAGTGATGAAGATAACGGGAGTGTTTAGATATGAAACATATGAGGATCGTGTTCTATAAAGGACCTTTAGAGGAAACTTTAAGATGGGAAAATGCAGCATTAGAAGATGCCGCTGGCATGTTATACCATGGCATCATTTGCATGACTGCATTCAACACCAACAGTAATGATACTGCTGCACCAAAGAGGGTTACTCTACGTCCAGCCCCAGGGCCAAATGTGGCCTGCGGACAGATTCTAATTGGCCCATAGCTTCTGTTTTAGACTGTGTTATTAGAGGCTTGCCAGCCAGTACACTGCAGTTCTTCGCTTCACCTGATGGTGGCATCGCTCTTAATTCTAATTTTCTTTTTAATCACAATCTGGTTATATGTTTATATAGATTTGATTGATTGAACGTTTTCCCTCTTCTCTCTCTTCTCGCTCTCCTCAGGGTCGATGCATCAACTTCACGCGGGTGAAAGAGGAGGCAGCGAAAGCACAGCCAATTGCCCAGGGCCCACCTCCACCCCCGCCAGACTACCGCCCAGCCCCCAACCCCGTGAGCCCACCTCCGCAGTGCCCGCCACCCAGAGGACCGCCCCAGGCCCAGCCGGCCCCGGGACCGCCCCCGGCCCAGCCGGCCCCGGGACCGCCCCCGGCCAGAGTGCCACCCGGCCCCCCCTGCCCCCCTCCAGCCCGGCCCCCTCCCAGACCCTGAGACCCCACAGCAAGAGCACCAGCACAGTTCAATGCAGTTCATTTATCCAGCCAAAATATGCTCTTCTCACCATAGAATAATAACACAAACGATGATATTTATCAGTGTCAGGGTTCGGTCGTAGTCTCCGCGATGTGGTTTGTTGCTGGACAGCAAAAAATTTATAAAAATTATTGTAACAATATCAAAATAATAAACTGCAGTAAGGGAAATGCTAATATCAACTACTGAACACCAGCAGAGTCAATTACAGCGACAGTTCGTTTCTATTAGTAGTTTTCTCCTTCATTCAAATGAAGTCCGTCTGTAGGCATGTTTAGCGTCTTTGCTTCTTTACTTTCAGATGCTAATGATGCTAACAAGTGATAGAAGCTTATACCCCCACCAATTAGCATGTTAGCTAAGTAGGTTTAAAACAGCTATAAAATGTGTCGTTTTTATGGATCGTACTGACAGCAGTGTGTCAGAAACCATGTAAGCAAGAAACGAGGCTCAATTGTGTTTGCAAGGTGCTAATAAGCTTCCATTGCTCATTAGCTACATTACATTTACAGCATTTGGCTGACACTCTTATGCAGAGCAACTTACAATTTGATCATTTTACACAGGTAGGCGAAGGCGGCATTAGGAGTCTTGCCCAAGGACTCTTATTGGTATAGTGTAGGGTGTTTACCCAGGTGGGGATTGAACCCCAGTCTCCGGCATAGAAGGCAGAGGTGTTATCAACTACACTATCCCACCACACATTTGACTTGTAGCTCTAGTGTTAAAGCTAAAGAAGCGAAATCCAGACACCAAACATGTCCAACAACATTTGAGGAAAGGTTGGGGGGAAACTGGGTAAATTTGTTTTAGAGAAGGTGAAAAGATGCCCTCTTTCTTATTGCCTGTTAGCACTAAAGCAGAAAACAATGAATACAGTACTATTAATGCAATTTAAAACCGTCTGTTTAAATCAACTATACAGCTTTGTTTTATCAAAAGGCTCATAAGCGAGTGGATCGCGTTCATTGTAGCGCCGAGTGGGCTTCATTTGTCCCACCAGAAATGAATCGTACTGGTTGTCTCAGGTTAGCCTGTCCAGAGGACGAACGTGTGGCGTAAGAACGTATCGCAAGTCGCAGGTGTCCAGAGGTAGTGCGCTTTCGGAAGTTACGTTTCATCAAAATGTCCTAGATGCTTTTGGTACGTTGTGCAATTCCTAGGGAAGTTGGTCGCCGAGGAGCTGCAGGTGTGGAGACGGAGTCCAGGAACGGTCCGATTACAGCGTTGTTGTTGTTGTTGTTGTTGTTGTTGTATTTGCTTTTTTCCATAGTGAGTCCTCTTAACGTATGCAGTCGGGTCAATATCTGTCATCGTAAAATGTCCTATATTCCCACAACTGTACTGTATTTTGATATTCGCTTCCTTTTGTAACAATCAGACACATCACGACTGCAGGGCAGTTCACAGTATCTAATTTATTATCCCCCCAGCTAGAGCACGTAAGGGACTTGAATACGACAAGGTGTCCACTGTAAACGGCAGGACACTGTGCATGTAATGATCCGAAGAAATCTCTTCTACCATTCTCTTTTCGCAGTTCTTCTGTTATTACAATCTGTTTCACACTTTTTTTAGTTTGTATTGTGTTTCCCCCAGATGTGATTTACACTGTCGAACCCGTCGGTCAGCGTTCGGACAAAACAAGCACTCGTTCAAAGTGTCATTGACTGTAATTAACTGAATATGCAATGTAACTGCTTAGTGAGGTGATTTCTCTCGTTTACTGCGAACCACGTTGCCAGTTAATTTGTGATTCCATTCGTGTACCCCCCCTTTTTTTATGAAATTTGCCATCATGTTTGCTGTGTCATGTGATACAGGAATAATAAGTCTTTCAGATTACCATCAAATATTAACAGCAGTGTTGATGCAACTAGAGAAAGGCGCATAAACTGTTTTCCTTTTTATACGTTATTAATAAAGGTCATCTTCCGAGCTTTTATCTGTGTCTCGTTGTCTTCATTCTCAGCTCAACTCAATCACATTTACGAGAAAAGAGAAAACATACCTGCTCCTTGTAGGAGCACCAATCATGTCAAAATTTCTGCATAATTAAGTGGATAAGATGCATGATTTATTTATATTAAGATGTAAACAGAGTCGTTTATGTTTATATTTTATGCAGTTAAAACCAGCATATGAACAGTAGCTGTGCATTAAAATGTTCTATATAGAGGATGTGTGAAATACACTATAAATAAACCATCGACACAGCATGGAACCTGAGCAGGGTGCACAAAACTTCGCCTACAGCTGGATGTACATGTATATACAGTACTCCGTCGGTCCCTCAAGCTTTTCTCAGGAGTCACACCCCTCAACCACGACCACTTTCCTGTAACAATGTTCCTGTTATAAAAGAGGACAAACAGCCAGTGAGAGAATTCCCCACCCCCAACTGACCCGACTGGACTCCGCCTACAGATAATCCGGCCTCAACTTAAGGTTTCTGTCACAGCATTTGATGTAGTGTCTCTGTGAAGCCTCGCTGAAGCTGAATTCCTGATTCCACCCTTTAAAGTCCAGTTTGTCGTTTTCTGATCTTGGCCTTATTTTAGATAGATGGACGGACATACGGATGGACGGATAGATAGATAGATAGATAGATAGATAGATAGATAGATAGATAGATAGATAGATAGATAGATAGATAGACGGATGGTGAGATGGATGGACAGACAGACAGATCAATAGATAGATAGACAGACAGATGGACAGACAGACAGACAGACAGATAGATAGATAGATAGATAGATAGATAGATAGATAGATAGATAGATAGATAGATAGATAGATAGATAGATGGATGGTGAGATGGATGGACAGACAGACAGATCAATAGATAGATAGACAGACAGATGGACAGACAGACAGACAGACAGATAGATAGATAGATAGATAGATAGATAGATAGATAGATAGATAGATAGATAGATAGATAGATAGATAGATGGTGAGATGGACGGACAGACAGACAGATCAATAGATAGATAGACAGATGGACAGACAGACAGATAGATAGATAGATAGATAGATAGATAGATAGATAGATAGATAGATAGATAGATAGACGGATGGTGAGATGGACGGACAGACAGATCAATAGATAGATAGATAGATAGATAGATAGATAGATAGATAGATAGATAGATAGATAGATAGATAGATAGATAGATAGATAGATAGATAAAGGGATATATTAGAGCATATATTAGGACTGAGTCTCTTATGCTTAATAATTTGTGGACACCACGCTGTATATATTGGACTTCTGCACAACTTATTGCACATCTGGACACTCCACACATGGACAATGGCGATTCATTTCAGCAACAATACCTGCACATATTTATTCAGTATTGTGGTTATGTGCTGTCATCTGCTCCTCCTTCTACATTTATTATTGCACTGCCTTTTTCGTCTCAGGATAAATGCTATTGCATATATTTGTATATTTCTAGTTGTGTATGGGTCATTCTACAGAACAAGTTATTTTAACAATTTCACCTTCTTGAGCCTCAATTCAGCTTGGCTTTTAAATCAATCATGCAGGATCCAGTCACCTCAGTAGAGCTCATCCCTACAGTCGTGTGTGAAGGCTGAGGCCATATTTTGAGGTTTAAAAAAAAAACATTTTTTCTGCAATTTTAACTACAATAATCTACACATGACTAAGGAATATATAAATTAAATGACAAAGAAAACAAAAGCCAAATAAGTATAATAAAATATATAATGAAAGTCCCCAGGGGTCGAGTCACTGGTGTTACTGCGTGACAAAAAAATCTCTTATTTTGAAATAAAAGTCACACTGATGGCATCACTCAACTTCCTTTGACCTGTTTTCTGAGGGTCTATGAAGACAAGCTCACTGTGTCTTTCAGTTCTCAGAGATTTTCTCATTTAGCTCATGATTTCATATGAAGCTTTTAGGTGACGTCACTGGTGTGACTGACTTTATTCTGAGGTCATTGTGAAAAAATGGATGTACCATAATTGACAGCGTGTGGTTTGATGTTCTGTAGCAGCCGTTCTGTAAAATGTATTGTTCATTAAAAACATCTCTGGTGTTTCCTTTATTATGTGGAACACCAGTGAGGATTGGTAATCTAAAATAATCCACCTGCATAGGCAAGGAGAAACTCAAGTGAAGAAAAACAGAAAATGTGACTCCTAACAACCACGTGGAAATGCAGGTTGACCCCAGAACTGCCCCCATCAGATAAGCAGCACTTAAAGCTTTGATCTTTGAGAGAGAGGAGAAAATTAAGCTGCTTCAGATCTGAAAACATCCACAGGTGTTTCTGTCCATCCTTCCACTGTGAGAAGACCACTTGGCGCTGTGGGTCTGAAAGGATGTGTAGCTGATCAAGAAGAACCTCACTGAGAAAAGGAGACGGACACTTCAAACAAAGAACCTGAACGATGGACTGACCACCCCAGATTCCAGACCTCAACACCACTGAATGGGTTTGATTGCTTCAGAAAATCATCAACCAGCTTCTAAGACTGAGCTTTGGAGGCGTGTCTGAAGATTCTTTGAGCAGCTGAAAGTCTCCTGAATAAATAAACAATGGTATCTGACTCTGCACAGCACTGAGTGGACCCCTATCCTGCCCACCCTGCCTGTTGAACAAAGATCTGCATTTCTTCTGCAGAGCCACTATAATGCTCCAGAAATAGAAGCATGAGCAGTTCCAGCTGTGTAATTGCCCTGCCATCTCTTTTTTCCTCTCTCTGAGTGCCGAAAAGAAGGGATGCTGGAGAACGAGTTCACTGACTGCAGGGAGAGGGACAGCTCTGGGGGATAATGGATGTGTGGTTTTGGCATTGCTTCTCATCATCAGACACCACCAACTCCTCCACATACTTTAGAAGCATAACTCCCAGAAGATCTTCAATTGCACCAACTCCGGGAGACGAAGCTCCACACTTTAGCATGGAACGGCTGCCCAAAGTGGAACCCTCTGAACTCTCGTTACCAAACACAGCATTGTTATACATGCATAAACAGAAACACCACAGATTACACTGCAGGACGTTTGACATTTCTCAGATTACACATCTGAAATACTCCATCACTTTGCCATGATGTGTTCAAGTTGACAACACTTTAATTCATAGCATGAATTGCTGGAGGTTTGTGGGGGTTTAACACCCTTAATTAAGACTTAAGCCACCAGTGAGGAACTCTCAGGGCCTCCTAGGCCTTCTAAAAAGAAAAAGCAAGAAGAAGAAACAAAATAATCCAAAGTTCAATGTTAAAAATTGTTCATTTATTTATTTCAGTTGAAAACTAAAGGATTAAAATCTTTAAACGTCCAGAATTATCCAATCAGGATCGCTCTCTCTGTGGTATATAGGTAGATACAGCCGAGCTGCTCTCCCATTGGTCAGGACTTCAGGAGCTGCACTGAAGGCCTTACATATTAGATGAACTACCAACATCAGGAGGAAGTGACAGAAGAATTACACTTTGCTATACAATGGGACTAATTTTGTGGGAACTAGATTATTCTACATGCTTAAAAATTATGGTTCTTCGAGGGTTCTTTAATAAAGAAAATGGTTCTATATAGAACCATGAACATTTAAAGAACCATTTGCTTAGTGAATGAGTTCTGATTGATGAAAAATATACTGTAGATGGTTTTATATAAAACCTAATTGAAAAGTGTTCAATGTAGCACCAAAAATGGTTCTTCTATTGTAACAAGCCTGACATTGTGACAATAGCAGAACCCTTTTTGACTTTACACAGAACCACAGGTTTCGCCCATGGTAGTGAACTCCAAACACATAACTCCCAAACATCCTGACACAGATTAAAACAATAAACACACACACATATCTCAAACCAGGGGTGGCAAACTCAACCACTAAAAGGGCCAGATTAAAAAATCAAATCTGTGGGTCAGCGGTGTGTTTATGTTATAATTACTTAATATTTTGCCCTCACCCCAACTGGCCATCGTTTACTTAAAATATGACCAAACTACAACAGCAAAAATAGGCACTGAATACTTGAATGATTAAAAAAAAATTTAATAAAAACAACTATATAAAATATAGTTTTATATAAAACAATAGACTTATTGTCTGCAGATCACTGTTAAATCTCTTCAAAGGTCCCCGTTCGCTTGAACTGAATGCTGGCATCTTTTTTTGTTTTGTTTTGTTTTTGTGGTGCTGTCCCATAGATCATTGCTGGGAAGGGGGCTTGGGCACACATTACATGTACATTAGTACTGTAGTGCAGTTCATGGTGAAATGGGCTAATATTAATAAATAATAAATAAAAAATGTTAAATTTTACTTGCTGACTAGGATTGTGCCGTGGGCCTTGTGTTTCACACTGACAGTACAACAACATTAACAACATTAAATAGTCCTTTTTAGGTGGCCGTGCGCCAACCGTGAGCCTCCGAGCATGGCCGTCTGCATGTTGTTTCCACAGCCAGCCAGTATCAAGCTGCTAAAGTATACAGATGTCTATAATTACCTTAATTACTGCATTAGCGTATTTAATACATCACAGCAGCTAAAAGCATTTAAACTCAGTGATAATCTGTCTTTTGTTCCATCGAATGGTTTTGTGATCACCAAAGTGAGTGAACACCTGTGCATCTGTGTTTGGTTGGGTTAATCAGTGTTAGCTTGATGTGAGTCCTGCGATAGGAATCAAATCGAATATTATCTATACTGTGTAGCTAGGATCCCTGTGCAGTCACAGTGGGGGTCAAAACTGACCCCCCAGCCAAGCCCCACCCCACTCCCCCTCACTACAGAGGTACTTTTTTTGCATCCTGTTCTGATGAAACTACAGAAACAACCTCTCAGGTTTCGGATTACAGCCTCTCGGTCCCATCAGCCTTTCGGCCGCTGTGGTGACCCCATAGCCAGTGCTGTAAATTCCCTTCTTTTTCTTTGTTTATGCGCCGCCCGCCACCATGTCCATGAGCAGCCGGCTCTATTTCTTTCGTCTCTGAAACCCCAAGCCGTAAGGAATGTGCTGATAGCTTTGGTTGGGTTTTTTTTTTTTCTTGCATTGTGGCCCCATCTGAACTTCCCTGACCGAGTCATCTCTTCACCATTCCCTCTCTCTCTCTCTCTCTCTCTCTCTCTCTCTTTCTCTCTCTCTCAGTCTTGCTGTTTGGACGCCCTTGTCTCCAAGGCGATGCACAAAAACACAGATGTTTCTCAGATGCAGCCAAAACTTTGCGAGGACGCAGCTCAAGACTAGACGTTAGCGACTAGGCCTCTGAGTACGAAGGACGTAGGCTTTGTGGTGATGTTATGGTGCTCAGACTCTGTTCTTTTCCCCTTCGTGTTTGGGTGGTCCTCCATCCCAATAAGAAAAATATTTACACATACGTCTGCTTTGTCTCCGCAGTGCAATGCAAGATTTCGGGGGACGTGACCAAACTTCTCTGGCTACTAGTGCTGCAAATGTTTATTGTCTAGGTTCATTGGTTTTTCATCTGGCCTCATTTCTCTATTTGGAAGCAGATTGTTTGGGTTCAGCGCGAGCACTTTGTTCCTTCACTTGACGAAATTCGAGAACATCCCCTCTCTTGGTAGCACCACATGATGAGTTGTGCGAAAACTCACTGACTGAGGGGAACTGACTGAAAACTTCCAGAAGGTTGCATAATTCAGGAAAAATCCCAGTTCCTTTGTTTCTAGGAATGTAAACCGAAGCACACTCTGCTTTGTTTATGTTTTTGAAGGCTAATCTCTGGGATTCTCAGCCATTTTAGCAAAGTTTAGCAAACAAAGCATTAAAAGAATAGTTTCTAATCAATTTCTCACATTTTCCACATAGTGTTGAAGTTTGCTTATTTCTTTAAAGCACTGGAGCTATGAGGCTAATGTAACACTACAAGTGCAGGAGGCTAATAATCACAAATGAACATGATGCAACTTACATGCCTAAATCATTACATACTCGTCTCAAAGTGTGTGAAGAGGTTGAGTGTCTCCAATAGTTTTGATTAGGTGGTTTCTGACACTGTTTGACTCACTGTTATCTATAAACATGGACTAATGTATGTTAGCAAAGCTAAAAACAGTAGCAGCAGTTATGTGGAGGAGTTCCTCATTTTTATAAATAACAGGACATCATAAAACCACAAACTTAAGCATGTTTCATCACTTAAAGGGAAATTCCACTGTTACATTTTCAAAATTCCTGCAGAATTAAATGGTTAAGATGTAAACAGAGTCATTCTGAGTGGTTTGCTGTGAAACGCTCTGTTCTAGATAAACTTACCGAACCAGAACTGTTCACAGTGGTGGTGATAAGAACCAGACATCCACCTCTAAAAGCTCCTCACAGAAAGCTCCTACATGAAATGGTTTATGAACTGCCTGATGACTGAGACACTGTTTTATGATAGTTTAGAGAACTTAAACTCCATTCATGGTGGAGGGAGACATGCAGGGCACTCTGCGGCAAAATAGTCCCCAAAGAAAACATATTATTCTAGATTTCCACTATATTTCATCATCAACATTCCATATAAACTCAGAAGACTCATGCAGGTTCTCTGGTGGTTTTTGGGTAGTAAATAAAATGTCTATACTTGGGTCATTCTACAGAAACATCCACTTTTCTGTCTCTCCATATAATAAATAATAAAAGAAACACCAGAGACGTTTTTAATGAACAATGTGTTTTACAGAACGGCTGCTGCAGAAAATCAAACCATGCGCTGTCAATCATGGAAACTCCACTAAAATATGGAATTTAATCCATTTGTGTTCTATCTTTTTCCGGTTACCTCCGAATAAAGTCGGTCACACCAGTGACTTCAGCTAAATGCTTCATATGAGATCATGAGTTGAATGAGAAAATCTCTGAGAACTGAAAGACACAGTGGACTCACCATGAGCTTTTCTTCATAGGCCCTCAGAAAACAGGTCAAAGGAAGTCGAGTGACGTCATCAGTGTGACTTTTTTTTTCCTTCAAATTAATAGTTTTTGTTATGCAGTAACACCAGTGACATGACTCCTGGGGGACTTTCATAACATATTTTATAATATTTATTTGTTTTCTTTGTCATTTAAATAATATATTCCATAGTCATGGATAGATTATTGGAGTTAAAATTGCAGGAAAATTTTTTTTAACTCAAAATATGGCCTCAGCCTTTACACACGACTGTAGGGATGAGCTCTTCTATGGTGCTTGGAGTTCTAGATGATTGATTTATAAACCAATGTTGCTAAATTGAGGCTCAAGAAGGTGTAACTGTTAAAATAACATTGTTTTATTTTAAAATGTAAATAAACTGTAACCCTGACATGTTTTTGAAGTGTAATATATCTGTAAACACTAAGGACACAGAAATAGATGTTTCTGTAGAATGACCCATTTGTGTTGTAGTCAAGGTGACCCGTGGTTCCTATCACTAGCACTGTAGCAATAGAAATATAAATCTTTGATTTGAAAAATTTTGTTCTGAAACATTGGTGGAATTTCCCTCTATGGCTCAAGGTTGAAGTCCTGATTTAAGAACATAGTTAGTTAGTTGCTAATTTGTGGGTTCTAAGCTGTAGGTTCTAACAGCTCCAGTGTAAAACTGAAAGACACCCAATGTGTCTTGACTAACTGGCCACATTTGCAGTAAGAGGAAATCTGTGTCGGCTTGATTTTGTGTCCTGAAAGTGAGTGAGAAGCAGAAAGATGCTGTAGCCTCCAGTGCAGCGTTCAGTAAAACAGCCAACAGGTTTAACAGCTTGTAAACATGTACAGGCTGTGCGAGTCGGCCTTGATGCTAACGTGGCAACCGTGCCCCCCTCTTCCTGTCCTGCTACGACCCTCCTCCCTCACCTCTGCTTCCCCTCCATCTCTCTCTCCCAGCGCCAGACCGCCGGGGCCTTGTGGGTGATATGTGTGGCAAAGACCACCCCTACCCACACCCCCACCCCCTGGCCTAGTTGGGAGAGATTACGCTGACTCTTCTGGAGGTGAGCTGCTCCATATGTGCGTCTTCCAGTCATGTTCTACCTCTGGTTTTAGCCACAATGGGTCGAAACCAGAGAGCAAACTACACAGCGACAGTTTTGGGGGAATTGGGGGGATTGGGTTTGGGGGGGTCCAGCTATTTATACTCATCATAATTGAACAGGGAACCTACATAAAGTAATGTAAGAGTTAGCTTATGTTACTGTATAGCCAGCATCATACACACAAAAGGATGGCTCTTCAAGGGTTCTTCAGAAAAGATAATGGTTCTGTTTAGAATGAGTATATACACTCACCAGCCACCTTATTAGGTAGTGTTCAGTTGCTTGTTAACACAAATAGCTAATCAGCCAATCACATGGCGGCAACTCAATGCATTTAGGCATATAGAGGTGGTCAAGACAGCTTGCTCAAGTGCAAACTGAGCATCAGAATGGGGAAGAAAGGGGATTTAAGTGACTTTGAACATGGCATGGTTGTTGGTGCCAGACGGGCTGGTCTGAGTATTTCAGAAACTGCTGATCTACTTCGTTTTTCATGCACAACCATCTCTAGGGTTTACAGAGAATGGTGCGAAAAAGAGGAAATATCCAGTGAGCGGCAGTTGTGTGGACGAAAATGCCTTGTTGATGTGAGAGGTCAGAGGAGAATGGGCAGACTGGTTCTAGATGATAGAAAGGCAACAGTAATTCAAATAACCAACCAAAATCTCTGAGGAATGTTTCCAACACCTTGTTGAAAGCATGCCACAAAGAATTAGGGCAGTTCTGAAGGCAAAAGGGGGTCCAACCTTTTACTAGCAACCTAATAAAGTGGCCAGCGAGTGTAGCTCAAACTCTGGCTGGATCCTGACAGGCGGACTGTGAAAACCAAGTTAGCTGCACTACAGCCATTGATTCAAGATGTCAACAAAAGCTTTAGGAGCTGGAGCGTTGGCCTTTTGTCTGTCAGTGGCTGATTTTAGTCTCTTCTCTCTGTTGTCTGTGAGAAAATCAACTGCAGACCGCTGGAGGACTCTGAGCTCAACATGCTCACAGAGAAACAGACACGTTTGTTTTTACATCACATCAGGATGTGAGGCCATACATGTGTCCCTTATGTATTATATATACAGTGTACATAAGTGCCTGCATGTAATAATATATCCTACATACAATATAATACCTTTTTATTTTAAAATCTCAAGACCTCAAGAACACAGTACAGAGTATAAGAATACCAAATAAAAGCAAAATATACATTTACAATGTTAAAAGGAAGAAGGAATATGCAATTAGGAGAATGTCACAGTGAACAAGTAAGTTTTTATTACATATACAGTATTATATACAGCATATGTAAGTGATCTGGTGCGCAGTCCTGTTGGAACAGGAAGGGGCCGTCCTCAAACTGTTCCCACAAAGTTGGGAGCATGAAATTGTCCAAAATCTCTTGGTGCTGAAGCCTTAAGAGTTCCTTTCACTGGAACTAAGGGGCCGAGTCCAACCCCTGAAAAACACCCCCACACCATAATCCCCCCTCCACCAAACTTTACACTCAGCACAATGCAGTCAGACAAGTACCGTTCTTCTGGCAACCGCCAAACCCAGACTCGTCCATCGGATTTCCAGATGGAGAATCATGATTACTCACTCCAGAGAACACGTCTCCACTGCTCTAGAGTCCAGTGGCAGCACTTTACACCACTGCATTCCACGCTTTGCATTGCGCTTGGTGATGGAAGGCTTGGATGCAGTTTCCATGCAGCTCTCTACACTGTTATTGAGCTGATCTGAGGGCCACATGAAGTTTGGAGGTCTGTAGTGAGTGACTCTGCAGAAAGTTGGTGACCTCTGTGCACTATGCGCCTCAGCATCCGCTGACCCGCTCTGTCATTTTACGTGTCCGACCACTTCGTGGCTGAGTTGCTGTCGTTCCCAATCGCTTCCACTTTGTTATAATTCCACTGACAGTTGACTGTGGAATATTTAGTAGTGAGGAAATTTCACAACTGGACTTGTTGCACAGGTGGCGTCCGATCACGGTACCACACTGGAATTCACTGAGCCCCTTAGAGCGACCCATTCTTTCACTGATGTTTGTAGAAGCAGTCTGCAGGCCTAGGGGTTGGATTTTATACACCTGTGGCTATGGAAGTGATTGGAACACCTGAATTCAATGATTTGTGGGGATGGGGGAGTGAATATTTTTGGAAACTCAGTGTGTGTGTGTGTGTGTGTGTATATATATAATATAATATTTATGTAAATAACAAATATATGCACATGCATATGCCCCACATGTATAAGGTACCCCTTATGAATATGTATCTATATAATTATTATTAAAATTTTTAACTTTAAAAAAATAAAAAATTATTCAGCATAAAAATGAAATGTGTTTTTTTTGGGCGGCGCGGTGGGTAGCGCTGTCGCCTCACAGCAAGGAGGGCCTGGGTTTGCTTCCCCGGTCGGGTGACCGGGGTCCTCTCTGTGTGGAGTTTGTATGTTCTCCCCGTGTCTGTGTGGGTTTCCTCCCACAGGCCAATTGGACATGTTAAATTGCCCCTGGGTGTAAGTGTGTGAGTGTCTGTTTGTCTGCCCTGTGATAGGGATAGGCTCCAGCCCACCCCCCCCCCCCCCCACCCCCCCGTGACCCTAAGGGAGAACCAGCTTAGAGGACGGATGGATGTTTTTTTTTTAAAAGCAAAGTCACATTTCACTGCTCCTGTTTTTTTTAGCATTGTTTTGCTCTTATTTCCCTACAAAGTCAGGAATTCCTGATACAAACACACAGATCCGATCACTCAGGGTCCAGAGGGAAATGTCAGCGTCCTTTAGAGGACAATACTGCAGCTGAGGTGTCTGTCCACACTGACTTCCTTCCTCTGAAACAACAGCTGTGAGAATCTTAGCTTCCTTTTCCAGCCTGGTGGGCATGATACATTGCTCCTGGAGCAACTGGACACAGAGTTGAAGAAACAGTGGATGAAATGTGTTAATGTAGTCAATGGGACCTACAGCAGCCACGAAACTGCATGATGTCACAAACATACATAGAATAAAATGTTATTATACATTTTTTGGAAATGTGTCTTTGGCTTCAGTTGGTTGCATAAGACATATATAATAAATAGAACATTTACTGGACCCTCACTGAGGTGGTGTGTCCACTTACTGTCCACTCTACTAGAGAATGACCCACCACCCAAATAGTACCTGCTCTGTGAGGGTCCATGGGGGTCCTGACCATTGAAGAACAGGGTAAAAAGGGGCTAACAAAGTATCAGAGAAACAGATGGACTACAGTCTGTAACTGTAGAACTACAAAGTGCACCTATACAGTAAGTGGAGCTGATAAAATGGACAATGAGCGTGGTCAGAATGTTATTCATGGTCAGTGTTTACACAAAATACCACATTACAAAAACACATTCAGTAAATACCACTTAGCTAAAGTGATCAGATCAAAGTCATATTATGAAGCTAATCTCTGACTTTTCAGCTTCATGCACAGTCAGCATTGCTGAGCTCTTCCTTCCAGCTTGTTGAGTTAGTAAGCATAATGAAAAAAATGAAAGATTAAATAAACAGGGCTATGAACGTTTATGCAATCCAGTGGTTCCTGTCTGCATCAGCAAATTGGGTTGAGCTTGGGAGGGGAGAGCATGTAGAGAAAGAACATGCCTCCTAATGCAAAACAGATGATGGTCATTGCATTAAAGCCCACAGCGGAAGTGTCAATCATATCCCCCCCCTCACACACCACACCATGAAAAGAATAAAAACACAAGAGGTGTGGCTAAAAGAATGTCTGTCGGTTTGTTTTGACAAATTCCTAAAGCAGACAAGAATAGACAGCAATTCAGTAAATTTTTTTTGGTGACCATGAAAATTCAAAACAACACATGTGGTCAATCAGCCGAGACACATTTGGTGTCTGAAGTTCGCTTCTTTCAGTTTAGAGCTGGAGCTATGAGGCTAATGTAGATAACAAGTAATGGAAGCTTACAGGTGCTTGGCAGCATGGTGCTAACTGCTGAATGCCTCAAACCGTGCAGAGATGTTAAGTCAAAGTCTTGATTAGGAGGTTTCTGACACTGTATGACTCACTGTTATCTGTAAACACTGGTTTCAAAAAAGTTGGGACATTGTGCAAAATGTAAATAAAAACAGGATGAAAAGGTGCAAATCATTGAAACCCCATATTTATCTGAAAACAATATAAAGACAACAAATGAAATGTTAAAATTGAGCAATTTTGTTATTTTTGAAAAATATACACCATTTTGAATTTGATGCCAGCAACGTGTTTCAAAACATCAGGACAGGAGCAACAAAAGGCTGGTAAAGATGTTCCACTAAATTCCACTAAACCTGTCTCATATTCCACTAAACCAGCCCCATATTCCACTAAACCAGTCCCATATTCCACTATACCAGTCCCATATTCCATATTCCACTAAACCAGTCCCATATTCCACTATCCCAGCCACATATTCCACTATACCAGCGCCATATTCCACTAAAACAATAAGTTGTGTAATGCTAAAAAAAAACACCTGGTGGTTGATTGGCATCAGGTCAGTAACATGATGGGTATAAAGAGCATCTCAGGGAGGCGGAGTCTTTCAGAAGTAAAGATGAGGAGGGGTTCACCACTCTGTGAAAGACTGCACCATCAAATAGAGCAACAATTCAAGAAGAACGTTTCTCAGCGTAAAATAGCAAAGAACTTCTGCTTTTCATCGTCTACAATACAGAATATCATTAAAAGATTCTGAGAATCTGGAGAAATCTCTGTATGGAAGGGATGAGGCCAAAAACCAGTATTTGCTGGCCGTGATCTTTGGGCCCTCAGGCAGCACTGCATTAAAAATAGACATGATTTTGTAGAGGAAATCACTGCATGGGCTCAGAAACACTTCTGAAAACCAAAGTCTGTGAAAACAGTTCTTTTTGGAAATCATGGACGCTGCATGAGGAGATGAGAGGGACCTGTCTGGCTTGTTATCAGTGCACAGTTCAAAAGCCAGCATTCATGATGGTTTAGGGGGGCATTAGTGCACATGCTATGGGTGATGAGCTCATCTGTGAAGGCGCCATTAATGCTGAACGATATATACATGTTTTGGCAGCATATGTTGCCGTCCAGATGATGTCTTTTTCAGGGAAGGCCTTGATTATTTCAGCAAGATGATGTAAAACCACATCTTGCACGTATTACAGCAGCACTGCTCCATATTAAAGAGTCCAGGTGATAAACTGACCTGCCTGCAGTCCAGACCAGTTACCACTGAAAACATTTGGCGCATCATGAAACCAATAATACAATAAAGGAGCCCCTGAACTGATGAGCAGCTGAAATCCTGTATCAGAATTACAGCAACGTCTCCTCAGTTCCCAAACACTTACAGAGTGCTGTTAAAGAAGAGGTGATGAAACACGGTGGTAAACATGCCTCCAAAATGAGCACATATTTTCCAAAAAACAAAATTTCTTGGTTTCAACATTTGAAATTTTGTCTTTGTACTATTTGCGCAGCGTCCCAAATTTTGGAAACAGGGTTGTAGGTTGTAAAATAGTAACAACAATCATCCTGAAGCCTGAATGTTGTCCTTACTTTTAAAAATCTACTGGACTACTGATTGTTTCAAAGATATTCAGGTTGTCAGGTATGAAAGCATGGGTGAAAAGTTGAGCATGACTGTGAAGCAAGTTTATGACAAAAACAGGTTAGAAGTTCATGCAGCACTTCACAGTAATGAATCTGATTATGAACCATGACAGAAGTTAATCCAGAACCGTTCTGATGGTTGATAACGCTGCATGTGGACATTTAGTGCCCTGCAGCCAGGAGTGCACTTTTAAAACCACAAAGAATCAGCACACAACAAAGTTCCCAGCATGCCGTTACACTCAGAAGGTCTTTCAGTAGAGAACCAGTCCTGTATTCCACTAAACCAGTCTCATGTTCCACTAAACCAGCTCATTATTCCACTAAACCAGTCCCCTATTCTACTAAACCAGCCTCATATTCCATTAAACCAGTGCCATATTCTACTAAACCAGCCTAATATTCCACTAAACCAGCCTAATATTCCACTAAACCAGTCTCATGTTCCAATACACCAGTCCCATATTCCACTAAACTAGTCCCATATTCCCTTAAACCAGCCACATATCCCACTAAACCAGCCTCATATTCCACTAAACCAGCCTCATATTCCACTAAACCAGTCTCATATTCTACTAAACCAGTCCCATATTCTACTAAACCTACCCTATGTTCCACTAAACCAGTCTCATGTTCCAATTAACCAGTCCCATATTCCACTAAACCAGTCTCATATTCTAATAAACCAGTCCCATATTCTACTAAACCTGCCCTATGTTCCACTAAACCAGTCTCATGTTCCAATTAACCAGCCCCATATTCCACTAGTCTCATATTCCACTAAACCAGTCTCATATCACACTAAACCAGTCCCATATTCCACTAAACCAGTCCCATATTCCACTAAACGAGTCTCTGATTTCTTTGCATTGTGATATGTGTCTGATATTTAACTGGTCTTGTATTATTTAGTCTAAGTTAGTGCTGTATGGTGGTATAGTCCATATAGTCCAGCCTCCGGTCAGGTGAGGGGAGGACTGCAGCTGTCTCTGAGTCTCACCTGCGGGAACATCCATTACCGGATTAGTCTCGTACTCGTAGTATAATAAGCAGCCAGTCCAGACAGCAGGGGATCTACTAGTAAACAACCATCAGAGAGCAATCAGCTTCCAGAGGAAAGCTTCTTATGGAGAGAGTGTGTGTGAGAGAGAGAGAGTGAGAGAGTGTGAGAGAGTGAGAGAGTGTGAGAGAGCGAGAGAGAGAGATAGAGAGAGAGAGAGAGAGAGAGAGAGAGAGCTGTAAGCAGCCAGTGTGCTGTACTGCACTGCTTGTTCCTCTGAGCTCCAGCTGGCAGAGAGTGTGTCATCATGTCCACAAGTGGTCACTGTCGGAAGGAGTCATCCAAGGCTGATAAAGTAGCTAAGTAAGAGAATGAGGAAGTGAATGACCTCACCTGAGCTTGACCCGATGTCTAAACGTATCCAGACACCCCTTCTAATGTGCTAATCCTGCTATTTTAAAGGAGAATTGCACCATAATTCCTGCATAATCAGAGAGGCTCAGAACGGTTTTGTGTGAAATGGTTCAGATGTCTTTACAGTGGTGGTGATGGGAACCAGGCATTGCCATGACTACAACACAGATATAGACATTTTATTTACCATCCAGAACCACCAGAGAACCTACACGAGTCTTCTGAGTTTATATGGAAAGTTGATGATGGAAAATAGTGGAAAATCTGCAATAATACGTTTTCTTCTGAGACTATTTTGCCGCACAGCACCCTGCATGTCTCCCCCACCATGAATGGAGTTTAAGTTCTCTAAACTATCATAAAACAGCATCTCAGTCATCAGGCAGTGAATTCATAACCATTTCATTTAGGAACTTTCTGCGAAGGAGCTTTTACAGGGGGACGTCTGGTTCCCATCACCACCACTGTGAATGCTAAAGATATAAGCAATGTTTCTCTCCCTCTTTCTCTCTTCCTTCTCACTCTCTCTGTCTCTCTCTTCCTTCTCGCTCTCTCTGTCTCTCTGTCTCTTACTCTCTCTCTTCCTTCTTGCTCTGTCTCTCTCTGTCTCTCTCTCTCTCTCTCTCTCTGTCTCTCTCTCTCTCTTTCTCTCAACCCCCTCAGCACTTACTCATCAGCAGCTGTGACCTCAAAACTCCTTTTTTCTGTCCTCATGCTCGGAACAGCCAGCCTTTTCCTGTAAATCTGCCCAGACACATTGGAGACGGGAGCACGCAGGGACAGCAGCACCGTACCTGCCGGAAGTAGACCCGTTCAGGGCTCAGAGACGCCCGTCGTTACTGTCCCCCCATCACCAGGCCCACGCATGTGCCCCCCACACCAACGAAGCAGATGCTTTGGCCAGCACCACTACACGAACACAGAAGAGCATGGGCAGGCTGGGGGTTTGGTTGGGACGGTCAGACTTTCCAGAGAGGAAACTGAGCAATTCAGCCGGGGGGCCTGGAGAGGAATGTTTACTTTTTATTAGCTGCTCTGGCTGCAAACAGATTCAATCACCCTCACTTACAAGCATCACGCTTTGACTGACCATTCAGAAATTTGAATTCAGTTGTTGTTTTTATCAATATTGTACAAAGTGATACAGTGTAGATACAGTTTGGGCATTCCAATTTAATTCAAGTGAATTAAGTCCAATTTAAAATTTTGGGGGAACAAATACATTTTTTAACATACACACACACATTCTCTAAGCCGCTTCTCCCTCAGGGTCACGGGAATTTTAACATATTTTATCTATTTTTATAGGCTACATTTAGCAAATAAACTGTAATTATGCATTAAATATGCAGAAGTGTGTAGAGGATGTGTTTATTTATTTACACCTGGAATCTGACCTGGGCGCACAAACTTTTGCACATGACTGTATATTACAAATAGGCATAAAAATGTATTTTAAAATATTGCATTAAATTTTGCACTTTTTTAGGGGAAAATAATTGTAATTATTAAATTAAATTATGTAATCTAGTCATTTTTGTTATCTGCTTATGGATGTTATTTGATATACAGAACAACCTGGGTGTTAATTTCATTAGAACTTTATTCTAGATATTAATTTTATTAGAACTTCATTCTGGATATTAATTATATTAGATCTTCATTCTGGATATTAATTTAATTAGAACTTTATTCTAGATATTAACCTTATTAAAACTTCATTCTGGATATTCCTTTCCTTGATCAGGGCCTTGTCGTGGCAGAAGGGCTTGTTGTGGTCTAGGGATCTTCAGAGCAAAGTCATTGGGAGCAATATGCTCCTGGTAGGGTCTCACAGGGCGAACAGTTCTGGAGTGAAGACCCAGACTAACGTGATCCAAAAACCCTCCTTGAAAAACAGACACAAATGATCACGTACCCTGCCCGGGAGAGGGTCACCAGAACCTAACCCTGGAGCCAGGCCTGGGGGTAGTGTCCCCCGGCGAGCGCCTGGTGGCTGGGCAGCACACATAACCTGCCCAGGCTCAGCCCGAAAAGGCAACGTGGGGAGACCATGTGGGCCCACCACCCGCAAGGTCCAGCATGGGGGAGTGGTGCAGTGCCGTATAGGCAGTGGGAGATTGCAGGGGGGCCCTGGGCGGCCTAGGCCCCTGCAGCAGAAACTGGCTCTTGGTATGTGGAATGTGACCTCACTGGGGGGCGGGGGGCCAGAACTTGTGCCGAAAGTTGAGAGGTACCAACTAGATATAGTTGGGCTCACCTCCACCCACAGTGTTGGCTCTGGAACCAAACTCCTGGATAGGGGTTGGTCTCTCTCCTACTCAGTGGTTGCACAGGGTGAGAGGTACCGGGCAGGTGTGGGGATACTCACGAGTCCCCGGCTGGCGATCATGCAGTTGGAGTTTGTCCCGGTGGACGACAGGGTCGTCTCAATGCAAATTAAAACCACAGAGAGGAAAATTCTGACTGTTGTCTGTGCTTATACACCAAAAAGCAGGTCAGAGTATTAAACCTTCTTGGAGCGAGTGGACAGGGTTCTGGAAAGGGTCCCGCCTACAGACTCCATAATCTTATTGGGAGACTTCAATGCTCATGTTGGCAATAACTGGGAGACCTGGAGAGGCGTGATTGGGAAGAACTTCGTTCTAATAAATACATTTTATTAGAACTTCATTCTGGATATTCATTTTATTAGAACTTCATTCTGGATATTCATTTTATTAGAACTTCATTCTGGATATTCATTTTATTAGAACTTCATTTTGAATGTTATTGTAGAATCTTCTCCAGCTCTGGGTCTGTATTACAGAACCATCTCTACTCTGAAATATGATCTGTTTGGTCTCCATGACGACAGAATTTCGTACAGAAGCTATTCCAGAATAACAGCTCCTAACTCCATCATCTCATCATTAACTCCAGATCAGAAAACAGCATCACACAAACATCCTAACTAGACTAAACCTCCTAAATCCTGTCCTAACTTTAGGATGAACCCCAACAGGGTCCTAACTTCTGTTTAAGGCCCGTTTATATGGTTTTTAGGCAGCTGAGTCAGGTAGCGTAGGTCACTACCAGCATAATGAGCTCTATTTATTTCTTCTGTAAAATGCGACTTTCACTGGTAGATGTTTTGCTTTTCTGCGTTTTAAAAATCTCAGACACTGCCGACTCGAACTCCACCGCCCCTCTGATCGCCTTCCTGTGTTAATGTTGATGATGAAATATTACAGTGATCGTGGTGAATAATGAGGAGGCGGAGCTGAACACGTGTCTGTTTATCAGGAGGAGTAATGCTAGCGTGCTTGGCTAAAGCGTTTGTGAAATGGAGACTGAAACTGGGGCGCGGCGACACTCTGATAAACAGCAGGGGGTGCTCTCACAGTGATTACAACTCAGTTTATCACACTTTAGTTCTGTTTTGACCTTTTTACCCATTATTTTCACTACCTGTTTACGTTTCAGCTGTGTGTTTATGGTCAGTTGCTAGGAAACAGACAGCTGATTGTCGACTTTGATCGAGTAGGTTATGGTTTCCTAACGGGAGATAAGATGCTGTATGATAAGACTCCTAAATTTAGGTCAGTTTTGCTTCCATAATACGAGTTTGTGAAAATCTTATCTTGACCTGTCAGATCCTCGGACAAAAACAGAGGACGTTTCTGTGATACGGCCCCTGCTGACCATTCTGGACAGAGGAGAAGAGCATGCTGGGTGGAGCTCTGGTTCTGGCTGAGCACTGTGTAAAAGCATATAAATCACAGGAAGTGATTTGTTTTAATGAGAGTTATAATCTGCTCCACATTCGTTTCTGGATCTGTCGTGATTGACGTCACAGGCGCTTTCGAAGAGCCGGGACGACAGACGGAAAACAAACGCAACCCTGCCAACATGGAAGCTTCAGGGAGGAGTTTATCAGCGAGTCAGTGACTTAGCAAATAGAGCACTGAAATAAAACTCTGGCCTCTTTCAGCAGATTAAAGCGGTTACTGTGTCCAGTCTCTTTGATGTGCATTCAGGAAAACAGGCTTAAAACACTAATATACACTGCTCAAAAAAATAAAGGGAACACTCAGATAACACATCCTAGATCTGAATGAATGAAATATTCTCATTGAATACTTTGTTCTGTACAAAGTTGAATGTGCTGACAACAAAATCACACAAAAATCATCAATGGAAATCAAATTTATTAACTAATGGAGGCCTGGATTTGGAGTCACACACAAAATTAAAATGGAAAAACACAGTACAGGCTGATCCAACTTTGATGTAATGTCCTTAAAACAAGTCAAAATGAGGCTCAGTATTGTGTGTGGCCTCCACGTGCTTGTATGACCTCCCTACAATGCCTGGGCATACACCTGATGAGGTGGCGGATGGTCTCCTGAGGGATCTCCTCCCAGACCTGGACTAAAATATCCGCCAACTCCTGGACAGTCTGTGGTGCAACGTGGCGTTGGTGGATGGAGCGAGACATGATGTCCCAGATGTGCTCAATCGGATTCAGGTCTGGGGAACGAGCAGGCTGGTCCATAGCTTCAATGCCTTCATCTTGCAGGAACTGCTGACACACTCCAGCCACATGAGGTCTAGCATTGTCCTGCATTAGGAGGAACCCAGGGCCAACCGCACCAGCATATGGTCTCACAAGGGGTCTGAGGATCTCATCTCGGTACCTAATGGCAGTCAGGCTACCTCTGGTGAGCACATGGAGGGCTGTGCGGCCTTCATGTGCTCAGTGTGAACCTGCTTTCATCTGTGAAGAGCACAGGGCGCCAGTGGCGAATTTGCCAATCCTGATGTTCTCTGGCAAATGCCAAGCATCCTGCACGGTGTTGGGCTGTGAGCACAACCCCCATCTGTGGACGTCGGGCCCTCATACCATCCTCATGGAGTCGGTTTCTAACCGTTTGTGCAGACACATGCACATTTTGCAGGGTTCTGGCAGTTCTTCTCTTGTTCCTCCTTGCACAAAGGCGGAGGTAGCGGTCCTGCTGCTGGGTTGTTGTCCTCCTACGGCCTCCTCCACGTCTCCTGGTGTACTGGTAGGGCCTCTAGCCTCTGGACACTACGCTGACAGATACAGCAAACCTTCTTGCCACAGCTCGCATTGATGTGCCATCCTGGATGAGCTGTACTACCTGAGCCACTTGTGTGGGTTGTAGAGTCCGTCTCATGCTACCACGAGTGTGAAAGCACCACCAACATTCAAAAGTGACCAAAACATCAGCCAGAAAGCAGAAAGGCTCTGAGAAGTGGTCTGTGGTCCCCACCTGCAGAACCACTCCTTTATTGAGTGTGTCTTGATAATCGCCAATAATTTCCACCTGTTGTCTATTCCATTTGCACAACAGCATGTGAAATTGATTGTAAATCAGTGTTGCTTCCTAAGTGGACAGTTTGATTTCACAGACGTTTGATTTACTTGGAGTTATATTGTGTTGTTTAAGTGTTCCTTTTATTTTTTTGAGCAGTGTAGAATATTGCAGCATTCATACATAAATTGTGGTCATTTGCAGGTCCAACATTCTTTCCATGTATTTGTTGACGTTCTGAGTCTAAATGTTCCTTAAGTACAGTATCATTGCCAAAGAACCATGGACCATTGAATGAGAAGAACATTCGGTCAGCCACCACTGTTTACTGCGGTCATTTCATGAATGCTTTAACTTTTTGTCATATAATAATAAACATATGATATCACAGCACTGTGTAATGTAAAAACCTTTGATTTATAAGCACTTTTTGGTCACTAAATCACCACTGAGTCTTTAGCTCCAATCCAGCGATGCCCCTCTGCTCCCTACATAGTGCACTATAAATACTGGGTCCTGCAGCCCAACAGAGAAAATACAGCTAAGAAACAGTCGTTTGGGACTCGGACACGTCTATACTTGACAAATGATGCATTGTTTGGCTGTAGAGGCTAGAATCTCTAAACTTTCATATCTAGAACACTATTTAGCAAGTACAGAGCCATTTGGGATTCAGCCTGGGTTTGACGCAACTTCTGAAACACGAACATCTGAAGCCTGTTAGACATTCAAGTGACATTTTTAGTTTTTTACATTGTAGTTTTACAGCAAATCATACTGTAAGTGCTTTAATCCAAGCCTGTGATATTAATAATGCAGCTGTTTAGCATGTTTGCTATATTTTAGCCTGTTAGGCAGCTGACCAGCCCGGTTCTAGTTAAGAACATAATTTGTCAGCCCCTCAGTTTAAACAAAAAACAGGTTCTTACATCATCAGTACACTCAGCGCTCCATGGTTCAGTTGTTGGGTGAAAAACAGGTCACACCTTGTTTTGTTAGTCTATTGTAGATGCTTATCCTGCAATTCAACATGCATTCAACTAATTCTCTATTAAATTCACCTTATTTTTCTATGCTTGATCCAACCCAACCCTAACTTTCCATGAGGGAGCTTTTAGAGGGGGACGTCTGGTTCCTAACACCACCACTGTGAACAGTTCTGACTCTGTAAGTTTCTTTAAAACAGAGCGTTTCACACCAAACCACCATCTGTTTACATCTCAACATCTATATAATTATGAGTAAGAATTCCTCTGTAATGCTCCAATGATGTATGGGCAATGTTTACATGGTGAAAGGAGAGGAGCCAGCAGAGGGTGCTGCAGTTTGAAATCTTTGTTTTTTTAGCTGCATTTCTGTGCAACATTATTTTTAAATGTTATGAAAGTATTTGGGCGTGTTATGCTTTAGCCAAACCTGACCCTAATCCCAACACTGTTGAGAATCATGAGTTTGTTAATAATTTGAATATGTACAGATATATCAAAATAAAGTGAGACCAAGAAATAAAACATAAAATGTGTCCTGTGCAAAAGTTATAGCACACACATATATATATATATATATATATATATATATATATATATATATATATATATATATATTTATATACAAAATTCTCAATTTTTGTCTTTTTCCAGTTTTTAACATAATTTGAAAATACCTATTTCTTTTCACGCCCTGCGATGGACTGGCAACCTGTCCAGGGTGTATCCTGCCTTCCGCCCAATGACTGCTGGGATAGGCTCCAGCACCCCCTGCGACCCTGACGGAGAAGCGGCTTGGAAAATGGATGGATGGATGGATGTTTATCTTCACATTCGGGCTGTCGAAGTTAACGTGATAATAACGCATTTACGCGATCTCAATTTAACGCGATTCAAAAAAATATTGCCGTTAACGCAAATTCTATTTGGCCCTGAGAGTCATCCTTAGACATGTTGAGACGTCTCTTATTAAGAGTAGAGGAGTAAGTGTCTGCAAAGATTTTTACCAATCCAACTGAAAACAATCGGATTACAGATTCAGACTGAGGTGTTTATTCTCACTCTATTCAACAGTCTGATGAAAATCTTCGTTTACATGCTCGCTACAAGTAATCCGATGCAAAATGACGCGCATGCGTTTAGAGTAAACGTTACCATGACAGCGAACAACACGTGAGGTCCAGTCAGAGTGAGATGAGCAGCAGTGAGCAGCGCTTGTGTTTTTAATGGCTTTAAACTGACGTCAGACTCAGAAAAACGTCCTTCACATATCCTTATTAAAGAAGGCCAAGAGGAAGACGTCGTGTTCTGAGACACATAAGCTGGACGTCCGTCCCACCGCCGTCTTTTAAAGCTCAGAGCAAACTTCGTCTCCTCTGCAGACCAGTTTCTGCTCCGCCGTGTTGAACGGCATAAACCTTTCGCTGTGGAGCGACGCGCATGCGCAGAACGTACTTCCACGTTTCCATTGGAGCGTAATCAGATTCAGGTGTTTACACGATTATTATTCTTCTATTTAACGGGTTATTTAGATGTTTACCCGCCTCGTTCATCCATCCATCCATCCATCCATTTTCTAAGCCGCTTCTCCGTCAGGGTCGCGGGGGGTACTGGAGCCTATCCCAGCAGTCTTCGGGCGGAAGGCAGGATACACCCTGGACAGGTCGCCAGTCCATCGCAGGGCCGCCTCGTTCAATCCTATAGAAATTGTATTCCGAATGGCCTCAGTCGGACTAGACTATTCCGATTGAGGCGTTTACATGGACGTGTTCTATTCCGATTGAGCTATTAGTCGGATTATTAACGGATTATTAGGCTGCATGTAAACGTGGTAGTGATAGTTTTGGTAGTAATGTATTTTATTTTCTTTGTTACATATCTGAACTGAGACACAGTAGTATGTGACTACATGTCTTATATTTGAGACTGCAGCTCCCTAATCTATTACAAATCCAATTTAGTGTTCTGTAGGTTCAGTATTACTGCCTAGTATGTGAGTGAATAAAATTCCCTTAAAGTTTTTTCTTGTCCCAGCAGTTTTTAACACAAGTACATTTAGCATAAAATGTGTTCACCATTTTAATTGTAACATTTCACTTAAAAATCCTTATTTTCTATAACATTTACACAGATTTAAAAAAAATGTGATTAACTATATGAAATTCTTTAATTGTTTTTTAATCGTTTGATAGTCATATTATATATATGATTTTTCCAATATGTTAAAATCAGCAGATAAACAGAAATTGTGCTATAAAGTGCTGTATTTAAGGTGTACAGTGAGCAGAGATGGTTAGCTCAGGTTCAGAAAGCTAAAATCCTCTCCACAGTTTTGTTCCAGCTTCCCTAAATTAGCTCTGAGCTGTCCAGGCAGTTGGAACAAAACCCTGAGGAGGATCTGCACCTTCCGGACTTAAATTTTTCCACTTGGGTCACGTTCACGTCATGTTTTTTAAGCAAAAGAAGAAACAAAAGATGGAAAAAATGCACCACTGCCAATATGGAAACTTCAGAGATGAATTACTGGTGACCCAGAATTAGACGCTGAGTAGAACGACCCAGCAAATGTGCCATCAATATGAAGATGAAGATGAAAAGAGCCCTCAAACAGCTTAATAACCCCAGTTAGAGTGAGAGATCAGCTTCTTAACTTGCTAAACTGGACTCGGGTTCTAGATAAGGAGTTATTCCTGTGTTGGTTTCACTCTCTGTGCGCTGAGCTCCTGTGCAAGAGCCCAAACACTCAGCTCCTTGTGGAACGACATCAATAGCGGCTTTTTCCTCCGCACTTCCAGCTCCTGGACTGTTTGCTCAGAGCGTGGGTGCAGCGTGGAGTCAGCCCAGAGGCCTATGAATGTCTCTTTGAGGCCTACAGCCCTGCCTTTCTCCTGCGCCGCTCCTGACCGGAGCACTTCTCACGGCTGGGGCTTTTATCGCCCTCCTCCAGCTGGACTGCCTAGCAGGCAGATTCTAACCTCAGGCCCTCCTCTTCACCCTGACCTGAACCGCAGCGGCCTGAATCACTGCCGCTTAAGTAATGCTGAGTTCAGGAAGCAACCACAACGTAGAGGAGATACGATATGATCGTGATGCTTCAGCCACTGAGCGATTCTGTTGTGACTTTCAAACATTTACTGCTGCGATTTATCACTTTAAACTACCTCTGAATTGAATTGTTCCCTTTATCTAATAAATAAAATACAACCTCCATCATGGGGTAGTCACTCTTCCACCAGGGCCTGTCCTTCTTCAGGGGTTTGTTACGGGCTGGAGGAACGAAAGAATTACAGAGGTGAACACAGAGCAGCACATTCATTTATGAATAATCAGGACTGTTCTCAAAGGGGAATTCCACCCATTTTTAAAGAATTTCTGCATAGTCCAATCGCTGAAAAAAACATGGGCAAATATGGGTTTTTGATATAGTTTTACAAGTGTTTAGATTTAAGAGATCCATTAGCATTACTCTGGCTGCTATGTGGTTGACTTGCTGTTAAAGGGGAATTCTGCCAAATTTCCAAAATTCCTCTATAGTTCAGTGGTTAAGATGTAAACAGAGAGATCTGTTTGTATCCCTGCATGTATCCCTCCACCATGAATGGAGTTTAAGTTCTCTAAACTATCATAAAGCAGCGTCTCAGTCATCAGGCAGTGAATTCATAACCATTTCATGTAGGAACTTTCTGTGAGGAGCTTTAGTGGGGGACGTCTGGTTCCTATCACCAGCACTGTGACCTATCCAAAGCACAACCCATGCAAATGTTCTGCATGCAGTTACAAATTTCCACCGGAGGTGTCACCAAATCCTTACATAGTGCATCTTCGATGGCCACACTACTGGTTTGTGTGGGCTGTTTTGGTGAAGTCAGTCTTAAGATGTCAATTCAGTGCACAGCTTTTTTATATTTTGACTCTTTGCAATCTCGTAAGTCAGATGAAACATGTACCTAGGACACAACATCAGGTTCCAGGCCTGGAACCTTTTTAAAAGGTTCTCACAGTTTGAACTGCTACCAAAAAAAGAGGCTGCTAATGTCTACATGCTTTCGTTTTTAGTCACATAAACTGCTCACCCAAAGTCCTTTACCAGCACATATTGCTGTTGCCTGCTCGTAAAAGTATGTGCCTCAGAAGACCACATAGGTCTAAGAAAACAGTAATTTCATGGCTCTCATCTGTGTGCTTGACCTCCAGCCCTCCGTATAACAGGGTACGTGCAACTGAGTCATCTGGGGTCAACTAGGGTCTCTGCTTTTCATCAGCACAGTAATGCCATGGTAGCCGAGTGGGATTGAGTTATAATCTACCTTTAAAATAGGGATTTCAAATTAATAGGTAGGAAATGACTTGGTCCAGACGGGTCAACAAAGGCAGCACAATAATTAGGCCGCCCATGTGACAAACAGAGAAGGGTAGTAGCTACGTCTACTCAGTTCCATGTATTATGCAATATTTCTGATGGATTTGACCATCCCTGAGTATTGATTAATGACCAAAGTGGTCTACTTTTTCCTGAGTTGCACTTCCATATTAATATTTAGTTCCTAGCTGTATTTAATTTCATGCTGTGGTGTTCACTGTTGATTTTTTTTTTTTTGGAGATTTGGTTGTTTATTTTAGACCAAAGGGATCCAAAAAGGAGTAGAGCCTAACAAATTTAGCCTCTTATTCTCCATTTCCATCTAAATCCAGCTGGTGCAGAAGACTTGAACAAAAAGCCAGTTTCAGCCTTTTATATGCTGTGCTGTGCTAATACATACTGGATGAGTAGGTTTCTCAGCTTCTACTCAAGTGTCCTTTTCTGGAAAGGTACTTTTACCTTTACTACACAGAAGTATCAAAGCTTTTACTTGAAAATGGACTGTTCTGCCCACCTCTGGTACACAAATATGAGCCCATGTCAACATCAGGCCACAGTATTTACAGTTTTAGTAACAGGAAATGAGAAAAAAAAAACACATTAGGACTCATCCAGTGTCTTTTGTTTGTGCACACTGCCATCTGGTGGTCGTTTTCAGCAAACTCAGCTGGAATCCAGACGTTCCACCAGGCCTGATGTGGCTTGCGTGGGCAGAGGCGTCAGGAAGGTCACGGCAGGTGAACGTTCCTCTCCAACCCAGCAGGCCTCATCAGTTCAGTGAGAGAAGCCACGAAAGCATCCAGAAAGCAGAGTCAGCTCTTTTCATGCTGGGGGAGTCAGCTTTCCTCAGATTCCAGCAACACCTACCTCATTTGTTCCAGACCTTCACAAGCCTTCCTCTTCCTTTCTTCCAGCTGCATAACAAGGATCATTAAATGCTGAGAACAAACTAATCTCATCAGTTTCCAAACTCTGCTCGCTCTGCTTCACTGAAAAAGACTGTCCACACTTTTAGAATTTAACATACCATCTATTTTAGAAATAAAAAATACTTTAACAAATGCAAAAAAGTATTTGTATGTCTCAGACTTGTTTCTACACTCATTGTCCATTTTATCAGCTCCACTTACTGTATAGCTCCACTTTGTAGTTCTACAGTTACAGACTGTAGTCCATCTGTTTCTCTGATACTTTGTTACCCTGTTCTTCAGTAGCCAGGACCACCATGGACCCTCACAGAGCAGGTAATATTTGGGTGGTGGATCATTCTCAGCACTGCAGTAACACTGATGTGGTGGTGTTGTGTTAGCGTGTGTTGCGCTGGTCTGAGTGGATCAGACACAGCAGTGCTGCTGGAGTTTTTAAACACCTCAGTGTCACTGCTGGACTGAGAATAGCCCACCAACCAAAAATATCCAGCCAGTAGCGTCCTGTGACCACTGATGAAGGACTAGAGGATGACCAACACAAACTGTGCAGCAGATGAGCTATCTGTTATGAGTCTCTGACTTTACATCGACAAGGTGGACCGACAAGGTAGGAGTGTCTCATAGAGTGGACAGTGAGTGGACACAGTGTTTAAAAGCTCCAGCAGCACTGCTGTGTCTGATCCACTCACACCAGCACAACACACACTAACACACCACCACCACCACGTCAGTGTCACTGCAGTGCTGAGAATGATCCACCACCCAAATAGTACCTGCTCTGTGAGGGTCCATAGGGGTCCTGACCACTGAAGAACAGGGTAACAAAGTATCAGAGAAACAGATGGACTACAGTCTGTAACTGTAGAACTACAAAGTGCACCTATACAGTAAGTGGAGCTGATAAAATGGACAGTGAGTGCAGAAAAAAGGAGGTGGTCAGAATGTTATGCCTGATCAGTGTATATAGGCTTTACAGTTTCTGATATTAACTTTGATTGCTGGGCTATTTAACAGCATTCAATCACAACCATTTGTCTACCTACCTGGTTAAGATGTAAACAGACTCATTCAGAGCGGTCAACCACAGCAAGTCAACCACAGAGCAGCCAGAGTAATGCTAATGGATCTATTAAAGCTGACCACTGACATTAGTTAAGTTAGTCTATATCATATTTGACATATTATATATTACATTTTCAAATTAAAAGGACGTTGTGCAGTTCTGAACTGTCCACTTCGGAAGCTTGTGTTATCTGACCAACATGAACTGACATACAAAACTAAAATCACACACTTAGCATGGAGTTTTCGGGAGTTTGTTTGTCTCAAATAAATTATTTCAAGTGCTTGTTTTTTGTTGAATGAAAGCATAATTAGACAAGCAGAGGTTGAGAAGGACCCAGACTGATCATTTACACCAGGGTGTGTGCAATTTAATCAGAAACAAACACGGCAGCTGTAAGTCCTCATATCTACCCCTAGATGGCATAATAATCTAAGATGAGAGGCAGGTTGCTACACATTTGGCCCAAACTATGTGGACTCAGTGCTCTGTCTGGGATCAGCTCTTTCAGCCTAAAGGTTAAAACTAACATTAATCACAAACCCCTGAGTAATTAAGTGGTTAAGATGTCAAACAGAGTGGTTTGAGTGTGAAATGCTCTGTTCTAGATACCTTACCAACTGATAACTTACCAACTGTTCACAGTGGTGGTGATAGGAACCAGACGTCCACCTCTAAAAGTTCCCTCACAGAAAGTTACAGCATGACTGACACACTGTTTGATGGTAGTTGTGAGAGGACTGGAAGAGTCCAGACAGCATCCAGACAGAGTCCCTAGAAAAGAGAGAGAAGTTGTCGCGGCAACAGCAGCTTCTTCAGTCCCTCTGATCGGAGTCTGGAGGCGAAAGAACGTATTGAAATGTCAGAAAACAGCATTTTGACTTTCACAAGCCAAAAAGCAGCTAAACAACAATTCCCACAAAAGTGTACCACTCACATGGCCTACACTGTATAAACGTGAACAGCGTACACACAGTGTATGGCTCATTCTACAGAAGCGTCCACTTCTCTGTGTCTATAGAAGTCACTGGTGTTACTGATCCTCACTGGTGTTCCATATAATAAAGGAAACACCAGAGACGTTTTTAATCATCAATGCATTTTACAGAACGGCTGCTACAGAACATCAAACCACACGCTGTCAGTCATGGAACATCCACTAAAATATGTAATTTAGTCCATTTGTGTTCTATTTTTTCACAGTTACCTCAGAATAAAGTTGGTCACAGTAACACCAGTGACACAACTCCTGGGGGACTTTCATTATATATTTTATAATATTTATTTGTTTTCTTTGTCATTTAGATCATATATTTTATAGTCATGTACAGATTATTGTAGTTAAAATTGCAGAAAAATGTGTTTTTTATTCAAAATATGGCCTCAGCTTAAACACATGACTGTGGGGACGAGCTCTTCTGTGGTGCTTGGATTCTATATTTATAAACCAATATTGATATATTGAGGCTCAAGAAGGTGAAACTGTTAAAATAACTTATTGTTTTACTTGAAAATGTAAACAAATTGTAACCCTGACATTTTTTTAAGTGTAATATATCTGTAAACGCTAAGGACACAGAAATGGACATTTCTCTAGAGTGACCCAGATACTGTACAAGTATATAATGAAAATTTCATCTTTTTAAAAACTTACACCTGGTTAAGTATTCCTGACAAACCGGTTGTAATTCTGAGGGAGTCTTGGACTGCTGTTAGCAGTATTAGCATGGTGTTAGCAGAGCAGCTGAAAGACTGCGGTCATTTAATCTTCAAACCTGTTAATTATTCAGTGCAGTCACTGACCGGACCAGAGGAACCAGTGGAACTGGCCGCTGTCGCATCTGCACTTAGTTTCTTATCTAGAACACTGACCAGGTGTTCATGCTACGACACATTAGCGTTAGAATGAGCAGGTCAGGCAGGTTTAGCAGCGGGCCAGTTAGCCAGTTAGCTGGCTATTCGTTAAAAGATGGACATGATGAGAATCTCATGGATGCCAGTTTTCAGGTATTTAAGTAAGGTATTTAAGAAACCATAATAATAAATTTTTTTTTTGATAATTATTATAATTATTACAAGGTAAGTCATAATTGAGACTGTAAAGTCATAATTATGTTATGATAAGTAAATTATAAGACAGTAAGTCAATTATGAGAAAGTAATTCACATTTATGAGATATTAAGTCTTACTTATGAGATTCAATCTTATAACAATGAGACAGCAAGTCATAATTATGAGACGCTAAGTCATGGGAAAGTGAGTCATACTTATGCTAAATCATTAATATGAGATATTATGTCATAATTATGAGAAGGTAAGTCATAACTATGACATGCTATGTTATAATTATGAGATAGCAAGTCATAATTATGAGAAAGTACCTCATAACTATGAGATAGCAAGTCAAAATTGTGTCATAAATATGAGAAAGTAAGGCATAATTATGAGATACTGTCATAATCATATCATAAATCATAATAATGAGAAAGTATTAATGATGAGCAAATAACTCATAATGATGAGATGCTAAGTCATAATTATGAGATGCTAAGTAATAATGATGAGAAAGTAACTCAACTATGAGATAGCAAGTCAAAATTATGAGATAAGTCACAATTATGAGAAAGTAACTATGAGATAGCAAGCTAGCATTATGATATGTCATAATTATGAGAAAGAGAGGGAGGCAGGTGGAAAGGTGAAGATACAAGGAGTAGAGGTCATAAAGGTGGATGACTTCAAATATCTTGGGTCAACCATCCAGAGCAGTGTAGAAAAGAGGTGAAGAAGAGGGTGCAGGCAGGATGGAGTGGGTGGAGACGGGTGTCAGGGCTGATGTGTGACAGAAGGATAGCAGCAAGAGTGAAAGGGAAGGTTTACAAGACAGTAGTGCGTCCCGCTATGATGTATGGTTTGGAGACTGTGGCTCTGTCTAAAAGACAGGAGGCTGAGCTGGAGGTGGCGGAGATGAAGATGCTGAGATTTTCGTTGGGAGTGACAAGGATGGACAAGATTAGAAATGAGCAGATCAGAGGGACAGTGAAGGTGGAGCAGTTTGGAGATAAAGCCAGAGAGGCCAGGTTGAGATGTACATGTGTTGAGGAGGAATAGTGGATATATTGGGCAAAGAATGTTGGAGATGGAGCTGCCGGGTAGAAGTAGAAGAGGTAGACCTCAGAGAAGGTTTATGGATGTAGTGAAGGTGGACATGGAGATGGTTGGTGTAAAAGTAGAGGAGGCAGTGGATAGGGCAAGATGGAGGCAGATGATCTGCTGTGGCGACCCCTAAAGGGAGCAGCCGAAAGAAGAAGAAGAAGAAGAACAACAACAACAACAACAACAACTCATAACTATGAGACAGCAAGCCAGCATTATGAGATAAGTCATAATTATGAGAAAGTAACTCAACTATGAGACAGCAAGCCAAAATTATGAGATGTCATAATTATGAGAAAGCAAGTCATAATGATGAGATGCTGTCATCATTATAGATGATGCATCATTACAAGACATTAAGTCATCATTATGAGAAAGTAACTCATACTTATTTGTTATTATGACTTACTAAATGTATTTTTTTCTATGTGTATTTTTGTCCAGTGTCTGAAATGGGCTGAACAATTAAAAACAGCAGGTTTTGCTGAAGATTTGTTGCCACATCAGGAGGGTTCCTGATTCTGCTGAAGGGCAGGAGCAGGTCAGGCAGGTTTAGCAGCAGGCCAGCAGGCCAGCTATGCAGAGGTCACGGCTAATCAGCTGCTTCAGGCCACGTTCTGAAGCCTTGGCTAAGAAAGCTGAATGGGTCTGATGGAGGACGCTAACACAGTCCTGCCTCTTCGTAATTTTGGACTGAAGACTGCAGTGGGGTGAAGGAGAGGCCGGGCGTCGGAATTCAGTACTATTTTTTGTACAGAATTACTTCAGTACAATCCAGAATAACAGAAAATCCCATGTTACTCCATACAAATTTTTAAAAGTAGTCAGTCTAATCAGCATCCATGAGTCAATAAGCATGCTTGTCCCAAAATCTCAACGCTGATTGGCTGTCTAAATGACATTCTGTGCGCATGTTATGAACATATGCGCTTCTCAATTAGCCTGCATTTCATTGTGGTCTGTAAATACGACCCGGTTCCAGCAACTTATACTCATTTCTCATTGAAGCCACACACACTTTTGGTTTGATGTTAAAAAAGGTACCGTAAAAAATATCATATGGGAAAGGTATTGGTATCGGTATTAATATCAGATATAAAACAACACCCAGCAATTTAAATTCAAAATAATCAAGTGGCTAAAATGTAAACAGAGCTGATGACTGAGACACTGTTTTATGATAGTTTTGAGAACTTAAACTCCATTCATGGTGGAGGGATACATGCAGGGCACTGTGCAGCAAAATAGTCCCCAAAGAAAACGTATTATCAAATCAAATCAAATCAAATTTATTTATATAGCGCTTTTTACAACTGATGTTGTCACAAAGCAGCTTTACAAAAATGGGAATCACAGCACAGAGAATCAGACAAAACACTGAACATAATATACAGAATATACAGAATATACAGAACCCCCGTGAGCGCTGAGGCAAGGAAAAACTCCCTCAGAGCTGGAGGAGGAAGAAACCTCGGGAGGACCAAGACTCACATCTAAAGGGGGGACCATCCTACCACTGGTCAGACAACTTATAAGTTAAACATTGAAAAGTCAATTTTACATCCACGCAGTTCTAATATATTCAGGTGTGTATAATCAACAGTGGAAACAATTAGAGTTCATATAGATTTGGATGTGATCTGTAGTGGAGAAGCTGCGTTCCAGAAACTTCCATCAGTCTGGTCAATCAGGGGGACAGGGGGACTTGAGGGTGGGACATCCATCAGTATTGGGCCGGACCGGTGGACAGTCAGTAACTCGGAGGAAGGAAAGATTTAGGAATTAGTTTAGACTGGATTTATGAAGAACAGAAAATGTAAAAAATTATCAGAGTGTGACTAATGACTCCGACATGTCTGAATATAACAGCCTAACTAAAGGGAGAGAGCCAGAAGGTAACATAGACACGGAGGCTCCCTGAGACACTGGCATTCACCCACTCCACCGTCCACAAACCTGAGTGACTGCATGTAGTGAGTGACAGCAGCACCAGCATCTCAGTTTACCCACAATTCACTATGTCCATGAACCCCTGGATCTGCAGCCTTATCTAAAGGGAATTAACATTAACTACCAAAAGCTAAACTAAACAAGTAAGTTTTTAGTCTAGACTTAAAGATTGAGACTGTGTCTGAGTCCCGAACATTATCGGGGAGATTATTCCAGAGTTGGGGCGCTTTATAAGAGAAAGCTCTTCCTCCTGCAGAGCTTCTCTGAATTTTGGGAACTACTAGGAAGCCAGCACCCTGTGATCTAAGTAATCGTGGTGGTTCATAATAGGAGATAAGGTCTCTCAGATACTCAGGAGCGAGCCCATGTAGGGCTTTATACGTTAACAGGAGAATTTTATAGTCTATGCGGAATTTGACTGGAAGCCAGTGAAGAGCTGATAGGACTGGACTAATATGGTCAAATTTTCTAGTAGTAGTAGTTTTTAGTAAGGACCCTGGCTGCAGCATTTTGAACTAGCTGAAGTTTATTTAAGTTACTGCTAGAACATCCTGACAGTAGTGCATTACAGTAGTCTAGCCTTGACGTAATGAAGGCATGTACTAATTCTTCTGCGTCATGTAAGGATAAAGCATTTCTTAGCTTGGCGATGTTACGGAGATGTAGAAAAGCTGTTTTAGTAACATTAGATATGTGTTTATCAAATGCTAGATCTGAATCTATGATAACGCCAAGATTTTTAGCTGTTGAACCAGGTGTGACTGAGAAGTCGGCCAGATTCAACATTAGGTGTGATAATTTATTTCTAGCAGCTTTAGGGCCTAATAGAAGAACTTCTGTTTTATCACTATTTAATAGAAGAAAGTTGTGTGACATCCATGATTTCACATCTTTTACGCAATCCTCCATTTTCTTTATTCTCTGTTTGTCATCAGGTTTGGCTGATATGAAGAGCTGCGTGTCGTCTGCATAACAATGAAAATTAACATTATGTTTTCTAATAACTTTGCCCAGGGGGAGCATGTATAACGTAAATAATAACGGTCCTAAGATAGAGCCTTGTGGAACTCCATATCTAACCTTTGTATAATTGGAGGGTATATTATTTACCCTCACAAACTGAAAACGATCGGTCAAGTATGATTTGAACCACGATAAGGCAGTTCCAGTTATACCGACCATTTTCTCTAATCTTTCTAGGAGGATATTATGATCTATTGTATCAAAAGCTGCGCTCAGATCAAGAAGTACCAGTAAAGAAACGCAGCCTTGGTCAGCGGCAAGAAGCAGATCATTTGTTATCTTAACTAGAGCTGTCTCAGTGCTATGATGAGGCCTAAATCCAGATTGGAATTTTTCATAGATCTGGTTTCTTTGCAGATAAGAGCCAAGTTGTTGGGCCACGGCCTTTTCTAAAATCTTAGAAATAAATGGTAAATTTGAAATAGGTCTATAGTTAGATAGTACACTAGGATCAAGATTTGGTTTCTTGATCAAAGGTTTAATTACTGCTAGTTTAAAGGCTTTGGGAACATGCCCCAGGTTTAATGATGAGTTTACTATTGTTAATAGTGGTTTAATTATGTCTGGTAATACCTGTTTTAATAGTTTTGTGGGAACTGCATCAAGTGTACAGGTTGTGCAGTTTGATGAGGAGATAATTTTCTCCAGTTCTAACTGATGTAGTGATTATTCCAGATTTTCCACTATTTTCCATCATCAACATTCCATATAAACTCAGAAGACTCGTGTAGGTTCTCTGTTGGTGCTGGATGGTAAATAAATATATATCTGTGTTGTAGTCATGGCAACGCCTGGTTCCTATCACCTCCACTGTAAAGATGTCTGAACAATTTCACATCAAACCACTCTGGATCTCTCTGTTTACACCTCACACACGGAGTTATGCAGGCAATTAGAGGAATCAGCGGAATAAACCTATACGGTGGATTTTGTAAATCAACAGCATAGATCAGAAAATCAGTAATATAGTAAATTATATTCGGGGTTTGGAACCCAAATATAAGCATAAGCAACTAAACTAGGGGTTTGTGTTGGGACAGTGAGGTGCTGAGATTCAGTTAAGTAGTAACAGAAGCATGGAGAGTGACCCAGCAGTCTGAGGAGAACACCTCCAAGGTCAGCCAATACACAACAGCATGGATCCAAACATGCATCTCCTCCCTGCACCTCTCTAACCTGCAGGCTGATGAACAACCATGTTCAGGAAGTGCTGAACGAATGCAACACTAGGCTGTAATACTGGATTTTGCAGTGCTGGTGTTGCTAAAAAGCTGCAATATGCAAATAAGATCTTTCATGTGTGATGCACTGAGACTCACTCACTCCTGACGAACTTCAGTTTTGATTAAAAAAAAGTAGTTAAGTAATCAATTTGATCCAAAAACATACATTTGGGTCAAAATAGCACAAGCCAAATCACATATGTGTTATTAATCTGAGTCAAATTACTAATATATATAGATATTTTCAGGATATAAAACCAGAAGTATTTTCCAATAAAATTCAGATTATCACTGCTGTTGGAAGAAAACCTTGTATCTCCAAAATGTAACTTTACAGGAGAAGGAAAAACCTACTCTACTTTTAATGTAAGTCAATGGAACCAGAATTTTCCCCAAGTCATTTTGGACCGTTTGCTTTGGTCCATTCAATTTACACACAATGTAAAGGGAAACACATATTTTTAAATTATGCCAAAAACAGAAAAAGGCCAAAAAACGGAGATACGTGGTTTTCCTCCTTATATCTAGGACTGTTTCCATTTGCACCAGATGGGGGGGGGGGGGGGGGGGGGGGCGACAAAGCTTATGAGTATGAAGGAAAAAAAACAGAGTAATAAAATAAAACAAATAAAGCCCCTCAAAACAAAGGTTTTGAAAGCGTAATCAGCTCTAATGCCGTCTTCCACATCACAACTCATGTTTCAGCTGAGTTAGTGTTGGTCTGTGTTATGTTTGAGCAGAACGGGTGGTGTCTTTAAATCGCACTGGCTAAAACAAATTATTCCATTATTCCTTCCTCGTCGTCTCCTTAGTGCGAGTATAAAGAAGCATATCATAGCGAGTGCATTAAAAATCACATCCACATCTTCATCCATAAAAACGACAACATGAAAAGGCATCACGGCGACTAAACGGCTCACAGCTGTGTGTGTAAATTTGGTTGCAGCAGCTGTTATAATGAGTAAGCCCTTCGCCCCTGGGCAAGACTCCCAACACTGCCTTTGCCTTCCTCTGTAAAGTGATCAAGCTATATGTCTTTCTGGAAAAGAGCAAATGGCAGAAATTGGGGGGGAAGTAATAACCATTTTTAATAAATCATTAATGATCTCAGCCCTGAATTACCCTACAATATCACTGTAGTCAGAACAAAATCTTGTTTCTCCATTTTTGCCATTTTTCAGTTTTTACCATATTTTGAAAACGCCTGTTGTTCTTTACACTGTGTGTAAATTTCATGATGAATGGACCAAAAGAAACGACCCAAAATTACTTGGTAAACCGTCTGGTTCCTTTGACTTCCATTAAAAGTGAACTGGGTTTTTTGCTTCTCCTGTAAAGTTACCGTTTTGGAGATACAAGGTTTTGTTCCAACAGCAGCGACATGCTTTTCTGATTATATGTTGGAGATCGTCAGTATTTAAAGACACTGAACAACTGCACTATTCATTATAACGAGAGGATAATCAGTCCTATTTAATTAGACACATTCTAGCACAGAACATGGTTCTTTAGTAAAGAAACTGGTTCTATATAGAACCATGAACACTCAAAGAACTCTATGCTTAAAGGGTTCTTTGTATCATGAAAGGGCTTTTCAGACTGAGAAAATGTGCTATTAACAGTTTTATATAGAACCTTTTGAAAAGGGTTCTACTACTGCTCCACGATTGACACTAACAACAGAAGATCATATATATTGGTTATATATAGAGTACTATATAGAACCATTCTCAAAAAGGTTCTAAATAGAACCATCTACAGCACATTCTGCATCCATCTATAGGACCCTGTCCCGATCATCATACAATTTTCTTTACTAAAGAACCCTTTCTTTACCAAGTTTTTAATACTGTACGTACAAAGTGAAACAGAAGGTTTTTGAAAGTGTTTTTTTTTAAAATGTGGCAGAACCAACGTACCAAATCTCAGAAAAAAACATCATGTTTATTGTGGAAAAGCACTGTGATATTTTAATATCGCCCAACCCTGAGCCTCAACGCCACCTAGTGGTCAATGTTTGATCAAATTTAAATTACATGCATTTCTTTCCATTTCGTTCGAGAACTTATTCTTTCCATTTCGTGGTTGGTTAGTGTAGTCTAAGACCTCTGCCTTCTACGCTGTAGACTGGGGTTCAATCCCCACCTGGGTAAGCACCCTACACTACACCAATAAGAGTCCTTGGGCAAGACTCCTAACACCACCTTCGCCTACCTATGTAAAATGATCAAACAGTAAGTTGCTCTGGATAAGAGCGTCTGCCAAATGCCATAAATGTAAATGTAAATGTTCCACACCTCTAGTGGACCGTTTGTCTTCAGAAACATGTTTGGAAATAAAATATTTTCTTCACTCTTTATTAAAAGATAGTGGTTCTACACAGAACCATGAAAGAACCATTTCCAAGCCTGAATGGTTCTTTGCATGGTGAAATTGTTCTTCAGATTGATAGAATGGCTCTGTAAAGCACCAAATAGGGTTTTGTTATTGTTACAAGCTTGACATCATCACAAGAACCCTGCTTGGTGTCATATAGCTCTACATAGAGCTTCAATTCTGTATATCTAGGACCATATGCAACATAACCTCCATCAATCTGAAGAAATATATCACCATGCAAAGATCCATTTGAAGTTCTTTAAGTGTTCATGGCTCTATAGAACCACCGTCTTTACTAAAGAACCCCTGAAGAACTGTCTTTAAGACCACATTTTCTTCACTGTCCAGCAACAAGGTGAGACGAAGCTAAGCAGAATGTTCACAAATGTTGCCCCGATTATGAGAAACTCAACACGTTGTTCTCACTCATTTTAGGACGCGATGCTGCTTTATGTCCTGCAGATGAATTCAGAGATGAAAGTGTGCAAAGATGAGGCTTCAAAAAGTGTGATAGTGTGCGGTCTATCTAGGAACCTCTGCAAATGAAGCTAGCAAAAGGCTCTGCAGCTTCACAGGGACCTGCGTCCTGATCTGCTTCCTTGAGCTTCAAACCTGAAGATCAACCGGTTCATCTGCAGCAGGATTCAGCTAGACGCCCAGAGACCAGCGTCGCGAGAAAGCATAAGACAAATAGGAAATTACTCCATGATTAAATGGGTAAGCTGTAAAAAGAGTTGCTTCAGAGTGGTTTGGTGTGAAATGCTCAGTTCTATATAAACTTACCAAGTCAGCCCTATTCACAGTGGTGGTGATAGGAACCAGACGTCCCCCTCTAAAAGCTCCCTCACAGAAAGTTCCTACTATTTTCCATCATCAATATTCCATATAAACTCAGTAGACTTATGTAGGTTCTCTGGTGGTTCTGGTAAATAAAATGTCTATATTTGTGTTGTAGTCATGGCGACCCCTGGTTCCCATCACCACCACTGTAAAGAAAACAGAGTTGCCAAGTATCTCTGTCTACATCTACGCATTAAACGTTGCTGATATTTTTTTAATTTGGTGGAATTGCGCTTTAACAAAAAGACAGCTTGGAACATTATATAAATGAAGGAAAATCTTTATTTTATCCTGCTACAGTGGTAAAAGTCCACTGGGAGGCAGCCAAACGTACAAGACAAGATCATAAATCTAGAACGCTTAACCCAAGATTTGTCAGACTGAGCCGCAAGGAACCCTTACGCAGATCTTCCTTTTATTGAGTGTTCTGGATCGGATTCAAACCTGGAAGTACAGTAGGCCTGCTTCGTCGTCCGTCACCCACAATGAACCACTTCTGTGAGGTCAGTAAGGACAGTGGAGGCATCTACACAGACTGAGGGCACTAAAACTGAAATACGACCCAAACGTAAATTGCATAGTCAAGTTGTGAAATTCTGTGTTAACACAGAATTTCAGGTATTACACAAGTGGGACGATCTGTCGACCAAGACGACAATATCTTTGTGGGTCCAGCCGCTACAAAGAGACAGATGGCATGTTGAAAATGCTGGACAGACAGACCTCAAAACATACATCAAGAAACAACAATCAGCTGAGAAGTCGTCTCTCCTATAAAGGCGCACAATACGTATAGAAGCTTGTACGTATATTCAAGTGTGCAAATGAAGCTCACGGGAGATTATCATGTTCTTAAAGAATTAATAGAAAGAAAAAACAATAATCAAAACCCCTTGAGATCCATTCCGGAGCAGGACCGCTGAGGTACGGGTCGCCCTGATCCTCCAAACATTAGGCTTTTCCAGACGATGCATAGTCAAGAGATTATGTGCTTTTTCCTTCCGAAGCTGTTCCTCATATTGGCACTTAAAAAGCTTTTCATTAGGGCGATTTTTTCGTCAGCGGGGCTTTCCAGGTGGCGGATTCACTTTCACTGGGTTCTACTGAGAGTTCACACTAGTGAAAGAGCCAGCTCACTGTTTTTAATCAGAAACCAGCAACGTCATTTCTCTAATGAGACTGTTTGACAAGCAATAAATGCAGCATTGCTTTGTTTCTTGTTAAAAGGGGAATTCCACTGATTTTTCAGATTTTCTGCATAATTCAACTGTAGAGACGTGAAGAAAGTCATTCAGAGCGGTTTGGTTTGAAATTCTCTGCTCCAGGGTCAAAATGTCTCACAGTGGTGGTGATAGGAACCAGACGTCCACCTCTAAAAGCACAGAAAGTTTCACGCAGTAAAAAGATAAAACACCATCGTCAACATTCCATATAAACGCCGAAGACTCGTGTAGGTTCTCTGGTGGTTCTTGATGGTAAATAAAATGCCTATATCTGTGTTGTAGTCATGGCGACCCCTGGTTCCTATCACCACCACTGTAAAGACATCTGAACCATCTGAACCACACTGAACCATGTGAATTATGGTGCAACTTTGGTGGAAATCCCCTGCAATGTCTTTTTTATTTCTTTAAAAAATGAGGAGAAAAATAGAAATAAAAAAAACAGCCACACATCTTGTGCAAGAAACGTCCACAGCTATTTCGATTTGGTCCGGAGCTCAGAGTCTGGCTCGTTTTAGTGGTTGGGTGGCGTCGGCTGGTTCACGATGACCTGGATGACGAAGTCCTTCTGGATTTTGGTGTCCTGCAGGCGCGTCTTGTCCGTGAGGAGCTTGCCTGAGAAGAACCAACGCTGGTGGGCCACTTCGATGCCCTCCTGGGCCTGGAGCTGCTTCTTCAGCAGGCCGATGGGGTCGGCCATGCTGGCGTTCAGCCGCAGGTCTTTGCCCGTAGAGAGGCGGACCTTCAGCTGGAACTCCTTCTTGGAGGCCGTCTGAGGTTCCGCATTCTCCACCGGGTCCTCATCGCAGCGCTCGGTGATCAGGTTGACGGGTGGAGCCAGGCAGTAGACGGGCAGCTGGTAACGGTTGCCGAGCTCGTCATAGCACTCAGTCAGAGACCCTGTAGGTGAGATATGAAGATCTGAGCTTTGTGCAGATAGTGCACTAGAGACTAGAGAGACAATTGAAAGAAAACACACAACTAACTACGTTCTGTTTTTAATAAAACACGCAGTTAGTCAACACACACAGAAACACATACTGGGCCCTATCATAGCTTTTGTTATAGTTTATATTGTTATAGCTTATATTGTTATAGCTTATTACACAGCTCATCAGAGCTGTTTAGAAAAAGAGCAAGGTGTGAGATTTGAGCGCCTTTAATGACTTACGAGCTGCTTTAGTACGACGAGGAAATAGCACTGGTATAGCACTGTGTGGGTTTCTGTCTGTGTGCTGTATTGCAGCTATAAGGCTCTTTGGACCGGGACCTGATCGAAGCTACATTGCAGCCTGGGCCAGCTGCTTGGGCGGCGCTGCATTGCGGCTATGAGGCTGCCTGGATTGGTGGCATTCGGCTGCAGGAAAACGCTACCTCTTCATGGTTGAGGACGTTTTTGGCCTTGAAGACTTTCCCTGCAGCTAAGGACTCTTTCTGGACTGTGGTCAGTGAAATCCTGTCCACTGGCATGGGGAACCATGGAGTGTGTGATTGTAAAGTGTCCTTGAACATGGGAAATGCACTTTATAAATAAAAGTGATGATGATGAGGAAAGGAGTGGAATGAATCGGCTTCGGTGCATGAAATCAAGCACCAGCCTACTGGAACCTCATTTACATATAATTTACATGAAGCATGGCCTAATTCATTCATTTTTTTAATAGGAAGCCAGTAGCATTCAGCAGCTTGTGAGTTCAGTATTATTATTAATTTCTAATATTTTATTATTACTAGTAGTATTACAGAAGATATTGATTATAGTTTTGGTTAGTCAACTGCAAATCATGTTTTTTTTTTTTCAGGTTTCTGCTCAAATTTACACTCTAAAATATGGTACTTTAAGAGTTCTTTAGTAAAAAAAAAAAAATGGTGCTACATAGAACGATAAACACTCAAACAACCCTTTGCATGATTAAAGGGTTCTTCAGATTGATAAATGTGCTGTAGATGGTTCTATATAGAAGCTTTTCAGAAAGGGTTCTTCTATTGTTTCAATGTTAAGTTTGTATCAACAGAAGAACTCTTTTGGGTGCTAAATAGAACCATTTTCAAAAAGCTTCTACATAGAACCATATACAGTACATTTTGCATTTATGTGAAGAACACTTTCACAGCAAAAAAGAACCATTCAACCATGCAAAGGGTTCTTTGAATGTTCACAGTTCTATATAGAACCATTTTCTTTACCAAAGAACCCTTGAATTAACGACCTTTAAATGTGTACCAGACTGTTGGTGAAATATGAGTCGTTCATTTTACAGTCAGATCTGACCGCATGGAACTTGGAAGAATAAGAGCCAATGTGACACAATGCATTAAGATAATGATAAAATATCGTCATATTACCCAGAACTAGTTGTGTATTGGAAGTTTAGAACCACTATTTTCCAGAGAAATGCTTGTTTCAATGCATTTAGATCATTACAGATTATGTGATTTCAAAGAGAAATTTAATACAGAAACTGAACCAAACTGCTCTTTAACCCACAAAACTCTCACTATTCTAATATACAACAGTTCCGGCCACGCAAGCTGATTGGCTGAGAACCATTTTTCACGAATGCTGTATCACTCCACTGAGACACCGTTGCTAAGCAATGGCTTTGCCAGCTGTAGGAGACACTCAAGCCCATCCATCCATCCATCCATCCATCCATCCATCCATCCATCATCTTCCGCTTCTCCGGGGTTCAGGTCGCGGGGGCAGCATCCTGAGCAATGAAGCCCAGACCTCCCTTTCCCCAGCCACTTCCACTAGCTCCCTGGGAGGGATTCCGAGGCGCTCCCAGGCCAGCTGGGCGATATAGTCACGCCAGCGTGTCCTGGGTCCTCCCAAGGGCGGCGTCCAGGAGGCATCCTAACAAGATGCCCGAACCACCTCAACTGGCTCCTCTCGACGTGAAGAAGCAGCGGCTCTACTCCAAGTCCCTCCCGGATGACCGAACTTCTCACCCTATCTCTAAGGGAGAGTCCAGACACCCTGCGGAGGAAACTCATTTCAGCGGCTTGTATTTGCGATCTCGTTCTTTCGGTCATTACCCAAAGCTCATGACCATAGGTGAGGGTGGGAACGTAGATCGACCAGTAAATCGAGAGCCTTGCCTTATGGCTCAGCTCTTTCTTTACCACAACAGACCGGTAAAGAGCCCGCATCACTGCTGACCCAGCACCAATCCGCCTGTCAATCTCCCGTTCCCTTGTACCATCACTCGTGAACAAGACCCCGAGATACTTAAACTCCTCCACTTGAAGCAAGAGCTCATCCCCGACCCAGAGAGGGCTCTCCACCCTTTCCCGCGTGAGAACCATGGCCTCGGATTTGGAGGTACTGATCCTCATCCCGGCTGCTTCACACTCGGCTGCAAACCGATCCAGTGAAAGCTGAAGTTCACGGCCTGATGTCCCCAATAGGACCACATCATCTGCAAACAGGAGCGATGTGACCCTGAGGTCACCAAACCGGACACCCTCCATCCCCTGACTGCGCCTAGAAATTCTATCCATAAAAATTATGAATAGAATCGGTGACAAAGGGCAGCCCTGACGGAGTCCAACTCTCACTGGGAAAAAGTCTGACTTACTGCCGGCCATGCGAACCAAACTCCTGCTTTGTTTGTGCAGGGCCTGAATGGCTCGTAGCAAAGAGCCATGTACCCCGTACTCCCGAAGCACCTCTCACAGAATACCCCGGGGAACACAGTTGAATGCCTTCTCCAAATCCACAAAGCACATGTGGACTGGTTGGGCAAACTCCCATGAACCCTCCAGAATCCTGGAGAGGGTAAAGAGTTGGTCCAGTGTTCCACGACCAGGGCGGAACCCGCACTGCTCCTCCTGAATCCGGGGTTCGACTATAAGCCGGACTCTCTTCTCCAGTACCCTTGCATAGACCTTACCAGGGAGGCTGAGGAGTGTGATTCCCCTGTAGTTGGAACACACCCTCCGGTCCCCCTTTTTAAAAAGAGGCACCACCACCCCAGTCTGCCAATCCAGTGGCACCACCCCCGATGTCCACGCAATGTTGAAAAGGCGTGTCAGCCAAGACAGCCCCACAACATCCAGAGCCTTGAGGAACTCGGGACGGATCTCATCCACCCCTGCAGCCCTGCCGCCAAGGAGCTTTTTAACTACCTTAGCGACTTCGGCCTCAGTAATGGACAAGCCTATTCCCGTGTCCCCAGACTCTGCCTCCTCACTGGATAACGTGTTGGTGGGATTGAGAAGGTCCTCAAAGTATTCCTTCCACCGCCCAATGATGTCTTCAGTCGAAGTCAGCAGCACACCATCTCCACTATATACAGTGCTAGTGGCACACTGCTTTCCCCTTCTGAGTCGCCTGACGGTTTGCCAGAATCTTAAAAAGTCACTTTCCAAGGCCTCACCGAACTCTTCCCACACCCGGGTTTTTGCCTTGGCAACGACTGAAGCCGCAGATCGCTTGGCCTGTCGATACCTGCCAGCTGCCTCTGGTGTCCTACAGGCCAACCATGTCCGGTAGGACTCCTTCTTCAGCTTGACGGCATCTCTCACCTGGGGTGTCCACCACCGGGTTCGAGGATTACCGCCCCAACAGGCACCAACTACCTTGCGACCACAGCTACAGTCAGCCGCTTAAACAATGGAGGAGCGGAACATGGCCCATTCTGAGTCAATGTCCCCCACCTCCCCCGATATCTGGTCAAAGTTCTGACGGAGGTGTGAGTTGAAGATCAATCTGACAGGTTCTTCTGCCAGACGTTCCCAGCAAACCCTCACTATACGTTTGGGTTTGCCTGGTCTGACTGGCATCTTCCCCCACCACCTGATCCAACTCACCACCAGGTGGTGATCAGTTGACAGCTCAGCTCCTCTCTTTACCCGAGTGTCCAGTACACATGGCCGCAAGTCCGCTGACACAACTACAAAGTCAATCATTGAACTGCGGCCTAGGGTGTCCTGGTGCCATGTGCACTTATGGACATCCTTGTGTTCAAACATGGTGTTCGTTATGGACAAACTGTGGTTTGCACAGAAGTCCAAAAACTGAACACCACTCGGGTTCAGATCAGAGAGGCCATTCCTCCCAATCACACCCCTCCAGGTCTTACTGTCGTTGCCCACGTGAGCGTTGAAGTCCCCCAGTAGGACAATCGAGTCTCCAGGAGGAGCACTTTCAAGCACCCCTTCCAAGGACTCTATGAAGGCTGGGTATTCTGAACTGCTGTTCGGTGCATAAGCACAGACAACAGTCAGGACCCGTTCCCCAACCCGAAGGCATAGGGAAGCTACCCTCTCGTCCACCGGGGAAAACCCCAACATACAGGCGCCAAGTCGAGTCGGGGCTATGAGAAAGCCCACACCTGCCTCTCACCATGGGCAACTCCAGAAAAGAAAAAAGTCCAGCCCCTCTCAAGGAGATTGGACCCAGAGCCCAAGCTGTGTGTTGAGGTGAGCCCGACTACATCTAGCCGGTATCTCTCAACCTCGCGCTCCTTCCCGCCAGTGAGGTAACGTTCCAAGTTCCAAAAGCCAGTTTCAGGAACCGAGGATCAGAACGCCAAGGCCCACGCCTTCGGACACTGCCCGATCCACAATGCACCGCACCCCTACTACTGCCCCTCCCATCGGTGGTGGGTCGATGGGAGGGGGGACTCATGTGGCTCCTTCGGGCTGGGCCCGGCCGGGCACCATGAGTGAATGCCTGGCCACCAGACCCTCGCTGGCGAGCCCCTCCCCCAGGCCTGGCTCCAGGGTGGGGCCCCGGTAACCCTGATCCGGGCAGGGTACACAAGTCCTGCTTTGTTGTCCTCATAGGGGTGGTTATGGATCACACTTTGTCTGGCCTGTCACCTAGGACCAGTTTGCCATGGGAGACCCTACCAGGAGCTTTTGCTCCAGACAACATAGCTCCTAGGGTCCTTCAAGCACACAAACCTCAAACACTCAAGCCATTTGAACATTCTTACTTCTTACTTTGCCACAAACAGAAAATGGACACTTTTAAGATCACATTTGACCGACAGCCAATTCGGTCTGACTCTGAAAATGAGACGACAATAAATTCCCAAACTGTTGTCCCCACTGAGTAGCTTTTCAGTCGCAGCTGTGACAGAAGAACAGCTAAACAACCTGGAATCAGCCAGAAATGAACCCAATACCATTCGCCAAACTAAACGAGCTGGAACAAAACAACATTAATACTGATCTTGGAAAAAAACTGACCAAACTCAGCTGAACTTGATATTGGGTCAGTTATATGGTCTGATTTGATCCGACTGTATTGGGTTCAATTCAGGCTAATTCCAGTTTTTTTTAGCTGATCTTGGGTCACCGCTGCCAACTGAAAAGCTGCTCAGTGGTGACGACAGTTTGGGAATTTAGTGTAAGGAGCTGGAGAACGAACTGCCGGCTGTGCAGTGAGTGGGCAGAGCTCGTTACTCTGACGTAGCAACAAGCTGCTTGTTTAGGAGCTATAATTTGGAGGAAGGAACTAAAACATTAAACGCCGCCTTCACGGCCCAGTTTATTAATTTCTTACTGTATTTAACTGTTGTATTAAAGCAGTAGAACACTCATGGAGTGTATATTGCCAATAACTCTACAGTAACCAAGTCACAGCCATGATGTTATTTCGCGATAAAACGCTGCCTCTCAGGTACTACTGCTTAAATATCAATCTACAGAAACAGAAGGATGTTTGTGCAGCTCCTCTCACCGTGTGGCAGTGTGATACTGGCTCCATCTACTATAGCCTGAGCCAGATCATGGTCATTGCACTCCAGCGCGACAGCAGCCGCTTTCAGGGCATCCCAAATCTCCTTCCGGCCTTCAAACGCAGGAGCGGTGTCCCAGAACTCATCCCTCTTACTGCGGAGCTGACCCTCCGTCATGGGGTAGTCACTCTTCCACCGGGGCCTGTCCTTCTTCAAGGGTTCGTTACGGGCTGGGGGAACGAAAGAATTAGAGAGTCGAGTTTAACATAATGGTGAACACAGAGCAGCACATTCATTTATGAATAATCAGGGCTGTTCTCAAAAGGGGAATTCCGCCATTTTTTAAAGAATTTCTGCATAGTCCAATCACTGAAAAAAACATGGGCATACATGGGTTTTTGATACGCCCACAAGTGTTTAGATTTAAGAGATCCATTAGCATTACTCTGGCTGCTATGTAGTTGACTTGCTCTTAAAGGGGAATTCCGCCAAATTTCCAAAACCTCTATAGTTCAGTGGTTAAGATGTAAACAGTGGGATCCAGAGCAGTTGGTATGAAATGGTTCAGATGGCTTTACAGTGGTGGTGATAGGAACCAGGCGTCGCCATGACTAGAACACAAATACATTTTATTTACCATCCAGAACCACCAGAGAACATACATAAGTCTTCTGAGTTTATATGGAATGTTGATGGAAAACAGTGGAAAATCTGGAATAATAAGTTTTCTTTGGGGACTATTTTGCCACACAGCTCCCTGCATGTCTCCCTCCACCATGAATGGAGTTCAAGTTCTCTAAACAAAACAGCGTCTCAGTCATCAGGCAGTGAATTCATAACCATTTCATGTAAGAACGTCTGTGAGGAGCTTTAGAGGGGGACGTCTGGTTCCTATCACCACCACTGTGAACAGTTCTGACTAAGTTAATTTAGAACAGAGAGTTTCACACCAAACCGCTCTGAAATGCTCTGTTTATTGCGCAGTGATTTAATTGTACAAATATTTTTGAAAAACTACATGTACGCACATCACTTCATATGCAATAACTCCTGTATCGAGATGGAAAATTCCCCTTCAACATAATGAGTCATGAGCAAGTCAAGCAGTCTTCATTGGAAAAGTAAAGTAAAAGGAACAAAAACATACATTTTTGTTTGCTCTGTGTGTGCATACAGCAGCCTTGCGTAACGGAAAAACTTTCACATGTTTTTACACGTTTTCAGTAGTAGTTTTAAAACTGCCCAGTTGTTTCTCTTCTCTTGTTGATGACAGTGGTGGACAGTAACTCAATATATGTAATTAGTTTCTGTACTTAAGTATTTTTTTCGTGTAAAACTTCGTACTGAAGTTTTTCCATTATTGGGCGACTTTTTACTTTCACTCCACAACATTTCAAAGTCTAATATCTTCCTTTTTCCTCCACTACATTTCAAGAAATCTGTCGTTCCTTTTGGTTTCTGTGTGTATTAAAACGTAATGTGTCAAAACAAAAGAAGCGCAAAGCAAGAGCACCAATCAGGGCACAGCGGTCACTTTGTTTTGAGCTTGTTTTGACCTGTTGGTCATACTGACCCAGTGCAGCACACAATTCAACATCAGCACAGCAGCATAAAATTTTGGGAGAGTCTGTTCAACATAAATGATGAACCAACTTAACTTTGTGTAAATAGAGCACAATATAGAAATATGTCCACATATGCAGTCATGACTGACGCTGCTTTTTACTGAATTTTTACAAACACCATTTCATTTTATAGTAAATTAGTTTGGGCTGGTTTATGTTTATGAACAGAGGCCTACAGATCAGTATAGTAAAGGAGCTCATTTGTGATCCTGAGTTTAAAGCCAGTTTTTACTAAACTTAAACTTGGAACTAAGCTGTAAATAAATCTTAAACTGAAACTTTGCTTGTTCCCAGTGGAACACTTTAGTACTCAGTTTACACCAGAGCTGCCATGACAAACATCACGTCCTTCACAAAATCTCCATCAAACCAAGAGAGCATTAACTCCAACTCTCACATATTCAGCCTTTCAGTCAGAAACTGGTTTAGTCTCTTATTCTCCAGGGTATATTTTGGTTTGTCCATCTGAATTTTCATGACCAAATCATAAGGGAAATTATTCAGCAACAGCATGAAAAAAAATGTACATTTTTTTTTCCTAAAGCCCTTCAGATTAACAGAACATGTATTTTATAATCTACATGTATCACTATATGCTTACAATTTACTGCCGAAAGCCAAAATTCTCAGACTTTCTTTGTGTTATTTTATAAAAGTAATGTTTACAGAGCAGATCACTGAAGAGACGCCGTCTGTTTATAGTTTATAGCCCAGATTTGGGGAAAAATGGCTCGACTTTCAGTAGAAAAACAAACTGAGTTCAGCTTCTTTTATTATAAGGCTTTAAAATGACATCATCTATTTGACTGGGAAAAAAAAAAAAAAAAAAAAAAAAAAAGAGTTACAGCCTCATACGACACCCAGGTTCTGAACGTAGCTTATGAAATATGACAGTTATGAAGAACATGACAAAGCGCGTTCTGGAACCATTGGTGGTCCCGAAGACTTAAAGGGGTTATGATCAGCATTAAATAATAAACATGATAATAAGAGCAACTGTGCGGCTGAAACAAAGCCCAGCTGGTTTCTAGGAGGCTGCCAGACGTTTGACTTTTTAGGTGGTTTCTAAGGTGCTGTTAAGTGGATGCTATCGTAACACAGGCTGTTGCTATGTGGTTGCTATGGTAACCCAGGTCGTTACTATGGTGCTGGTAGCTGGTTGTGACAGTGTTGGTGTTGAGAATTTTCCTGTTGCGGGACTAATAATGGGTCATCTTATTTTGTTCTAAGAGGTTGGTAAGGTATTGTTGGGTGGTTGCTATAGTATCCTACATGGTTGCTGTGGTATTGATGGTTGTTGCACAAGCGTTGTTAGGTGGTTGCTAAGGCACCCCAGGTGGTTACTAAAGTGTTGCTATCTGGTTGCGATGGTGTTCCAACTTGTTGCTAGGGTATTGTCAGGCTGTTGCTGTAGTATCCTAGGTGGTTGCTACGGTGTTGCTATGGTATCAGTAGTGGTTGCATAGGGGTCACTAGCTGTTTGCGATGGTGTCGCTGTTTAGAATTTCAACGTTGTGGGACTAATAAAGGGTTCTCTTTTCTTATCTTGTACCAAGAGGTTGCTAGGGTGTTGACAGGTGGTTTTTATGGTAACGATAGTGGTTTCATAGGTGTTGCCTGGTTAATGGGAGCAGTGCTAGTTGAACAGTCTAATAGCAACAGTGAGGAAGGACTTTCAAGCAGGACTTTCGAGCTCAAGACAAACCGTTATAAGGAAATTGCTAAAGAGCTTATATGCAGTTGCAGAAAAGAGCATAACAAAGCTGAAGAAACACTGCAGTGCTATTTTGCAATACCTGCATCTTTGCACAATAAGGGCCGAGACGGATCTGAATTCCAGACCTACAGTGTCATCTCGGCAGTGCGTGATGTTAAGAATGGCATCGGCTCACACAGTGAGTCTCGTGGGTGCGCTGTTTATTTGACCACACTGAGGACTCTCCCACTTTAACTGCACATTTATGGTCAACAATATGTCTGCAATCAGCATCTTACAAACAATAGCGCTTACAGGCAATAAGGCCTGACAAATTCACGGCCAGACGCTGCTCCGTGAGGAGACAACAGAGGCCCTGTTTACAGTAAACAACCCATGTTGAGCCCAACACAACAGGTAAGATCCTATATAATGAGTAATGTGGCTCTCTTTAGGATTGTGTGTTGGCCACAAAAACAGCCTTGTGTACGAGACATACAGACTAGAGGACAAGAAACTAGACCAAAATATAGAGTCATAAAAATCCTGAAAAGAGTGAGTGGAATATGTGGGTCTTTCTACAGAAACGTCCACTTTTATGTCCCTAGCATTTACAGATATATTACACAAACACGTGGGAGTTACAATTTTAAATAAAACAATGTTATTTTAACAACATGTCTTTTTGCGCCTCAATTTATCAATATTGGTTTATAAATCATTCATACAGAATCCAACCACCACAGATCTCGTCCTCACAGTCATGTAAAAGCTGAGGCCATATTTTGAATAAAAAAACGTAAAAATGTTTTTCTGCAATTTTAACTGCAATAATATCTACATGACAATGGAACATATGACTTAAATGACAAAGAAAACAAAATGCCAAAAAAATATAATAAAATATATAATGAAAGTTCCCAGGAGTCGTGTCACTGGTGTTACAGCGTAACTAAAGATCTCTTATTTTGAAATAAAAGTCACACAGTGACATCACTCGACTTCCTTTGACCCGTTTTTTGAGGGTCTATGAAGAAAAGCTTATGGTGAGTCCACTGTGTCTTTCAGTTCTCAGAGATTTCTCATTCAGCTCATGATTTCATATGAAGCTTTTAGCTGACGTCATTGGTGTGAACAGCTTTATTCTGAGGTCATTGTGAAAATATATAATTAATTTAGCGGATGTTCCATGACTGACAGCGTGTGGTTTGATGTTCTGTAGCAGCCGTTCTGTAAAACACATTGTTCATTAAAAACGTCTCTGGTGTTTCCTTTACTATGTGGAACACCAGTGAGGATCAGTAACACCAGTGACTCCTATAGAGACAGGAAAGTGGCTGTTTCTGTAGAATGACCCTTATATGTACTCCTGCATAATTAGATGGTTTAGATGTAAATAAAGCAGTTCAGAGCGGTTTGGTGTGAAACGCTCCGGTACTAGAGTCAGAACTGTTCATAGTGGTGGTGATAGGTACCAGATGTCCCCCTCTAAAAGACCCTCACAGAAAGTTCGTACATGAAATGATTCTGAATTCACTGCCTGATGTCTGAGACGCTGTTTCATGATGGAGAGGTACTTGCAGGGCGTTGCTAGGCAAAAACAAAAATATTATTTCAGATTTATCACTATCTTCCCATCAATAACATCATGCATAAAAATGCAAAAGACACGTATGGGTTCACTGGGGTTGGGCAATATGACAACCTATTGTTAATGTGATAAACTATGCCACAAAATGATGCTTATCTGAGCGTACTGATGATATGATGCCAGTACTTTTCTATTCGCATGCTTGTATCTAAAGCGAGCATAATTAGTCCAGTTTACCTGCATAGGTTCTTACTATTCCATTTGATGGTATGTTTAAACCTGGTATTACATGGTATATAATGTACCATATGACTTCTTAAAGTATCATGATTTTACATATTTGCTATCTTGCCCACTTCTGTAGGTTCTCTGGTGGTTCTGGATGGTAAATAAAATGTCTAAATCTGTGTTGTAGTCACGGCGACCCCTGGCTCCCATCACCATCACAGTAAAGAAAGTAGAGTCTCTCTAGAACATAATACATTTTGAAAAATCGGTGGAATTGCCCTGTCAGAATCCATTTTTTTAATGCAATGAGCACTCTGCCTCACCTGACCTCGGGTTAAACAACAACTAGCATTCCCACCCGTTTGCATGTGAACTGATAAGCTCAAGCTCCTGATCAAAATGCAAAGCTCAGTCAGGTAAACATATGGCGGAACCTCATATTCAAAAGAAGCAGATTTAAAGAGCCACAATATGGCAAGAATATGAATATTGGGGGGTTTCTGGAGAGTCTCTGAGGCCCTCCGACTCGTGAGCAGCACAGAGGGACGACTGGCTGTTACTGAGGGTTTAAAAAGGTCACCTTTCATCCAAACAAATTATTTATAGTGTGGGCGGCTTAGGTGCAGCACATAATCAGGACACGCTGGAGGATTTGCTCGGCTGTCCTTTCACTCGCTCTGACTCGCGGCGCAGTGCTGCGCTGAGGCAGGTGAGAGGCAGAGGTGTGAGGACGCAGCAGACACAGTACATGAACATTTTGGACTAAAAGAATATCAATATAATGAGGCTCTAATCAATAATCACACCTTTTTAACTACGCTCTTAAAAAAAGACAGTTCTTTAAGGGTTCTTTAGCACAGATAATGGTTCTAAATAGAACCATGAACACTAAAAAAAAAAAACATTTACATGCTTAAAGGGTTAATGGCATGATCAAAAGGTTTACTCCTTAAGACTGCACCAAAAAGGATTATGGCATGCAAACGGTTTTGTTGCTACATAGAACCATATAAAACACATTCTCCATCAATCGGAAGAACCATTTCACCATGCCATTAACCCTTAAAGCATGCAAATGGTTATTTCAGTGTTCAAGGTTCTAGAACTCCCGTCTTTATTAAAGAACCTTCTTTTTTTTAAGAGCGTAGAACATCCGGTGCTAATTATGTTCAGATATCACCCAGGCCTACACTTTTAAAAGGATGGTTCTTTAAGAGTCTTCAGTAAACAGTTCTATTAAGAACCATGGACACTCAAAGAACGCTCTACATGATTTAAGGGTTGTTTGTATAATGAAATGGTTCTTTATGACCCATGATGGAAAACATGCTGTAGATGGTTCTATATAGAACCTTTATGAACAGGGTTCTATATAGCACCTGAAAGGGTTCTTCTATTGTTACACACTTGACATGCACACTTTAAATAAAATAAAAAAGATGGTTCTTGAAGGGTTCTTCAGTAAAGAAAACGGTTCTTTAAAGAACCATGAACATTCACTTTACATGATTAAAGGGTTCTTCGAGAGGTCATGGTTCTATGTAGAACCTTTCTGAAAGGGGTTCTATATATCACCCAAAAGGGTTCTTCCATTGTTACAAGCTTGACATCATCACAATAGCAGAAGCCTTTTGGGTGCTATACAGAACCCTTTTCAAAAAGGTTCTACATAGAACCATCTACAGCACATTCTGTGGATGATAATGAAAGGGAGCCTTTACTCGTGCGAAGGGTCCATGGTTCTATGTAGAAGCATTTTCTTTGCCATGAAGAACCATGTTGTTTAAGAGAGCAGTTCAGTCCATGTTCTAAGTGTGTCTGGGTGGAGACTTTAACTCCAGCCTGTTTTATAGGCACTCGGGTTCTACTGCTGCGGAATGTTACAGCCAGTGAGGATATAATGAGCCGATCACAGGGCAGCGTCTCCTCTGATGCCTATAAAGACACAACAAAGGAGGAACATACTCGCGGTTCACCATAAGGCTCCTCTGAGGGGCCAAACAACTGAGCAGAACAGAACTCCTCCTTCACGGCGTCCCCACACCCGGTTATTTCGACAGCGTTCTCCGTTCAGCACGGAGCCAAAACCACACGGAGATCTTTAGTCTCAAATAAGCAGCTGCGATCCAGGCAGCCTCTTCAGGCCTCACTCCAGCGCAGACTACAGTCAGATAGTGCTGCACTCCTGAAAAAAGACGGTTCTTCAAGGGTTCCTTGGCAAAAACAGTGGTTCTACATAGAACCATGAACACTCAAAGAACCATCTACATGCTTAATGGTGAAATGGCAATTCAGACCGATTGAGAATGTGTTTTATATGGTTCTATACAGGACCAAAACGGGGGGATGTTACAAGCTTCACATTGTCACAACAGTAGAACCCTTTCTTAACCAGTCTCAAAGGGTTCTATGTAGAAGCATGCAGAGAGCCAATTAAGCATGTAAATGGTTCTTGGAGTGTTTATGGTTCTATGTAGCGCCACTGTCTCAAGAAAGATGGTTCTTTAGCTAAGACAGGGGTTCTATATAGAACCATGAACACTCAAAGAACCATCGGCATGCTTAATGGTAAAATGGTTCTTCAGACTGATGGAGAACATATCATGTATGGTTCTACACAGCAACTTACAGGGTTCTTCCACTGTTACAACCTAGACAATCACAGTAGCAGAACCCTTTCTGAACCACTTTCAAAAGGTTCTATGGAAAACCATATACAACACATTCTCCATCAATCTGAAGAACCATTTCACCACTGAGCATTAAAATGGTTCTTTGCATGTTCATGACTACATACAGGAGCATTTTATTTACTCAAGAACCATTGAACAACCATTTTTTCTTAGAGGGTAGATCTTTTTTGAGGATTTTTAAAAAAAAATCTTTTAAAGACACAATTTTTTTGTTTTGGTGTTGATGTTGAATGATGACGAGGAGTGGAGACAAAACGGAGACCAGGCAGAACCACTGACTTTACTAAAGAACCATTTTCATTAAGAGTGTGGGAGATGTACAGTATCAGTATATGCAGTGATAGTGACGGTGCGAGATGCTGCTTTTCAGTTTGAAAGATTTTAGCTCTGTATCTATAAATAATGTGGATTATATCCACAGTGACATCCATAAAAGCAGCGTTCCTGCTCCTGAGCCTGTTCCTGCTCCTGAGCCTGTTCCTGCTCCGGAGCCTGTTCCTGCTCCTGTTTTTGCTCCTGAGCTTTTAATTCTACTCAGAACTCTTTACTGATGATATCCAGGAACTGACAGTGAACTGTGATATTCACTGCCAGCTTCAGATTAGTTACAGGACAACTTGAAATCCATAAAAATACAACCTCATTGCCAAATAAGTTGGGACGCCATGATAAGAAAAATTTAATTTAATGATTTGCAAATCATGTAAACCATATTTTTGAAGGAAAAAACTACAAAGACAAATCATAATTTAGAAAGTGAAATATTTTCTGTTCTTGTTTGATACAGGATTTCAGCTGCTCATCAGTTTCAGAGTCTACTTTGTCGTATTTTTCATTTCATAATGTTGCAAATGTTTTCAGTGCTGACCGGTCTGGACTGCAAGCAGTTCAGTTTAGCCTCTGGACTCTTAATATGGAGCAATGCTGCTGTAATACATGCGGGACGTGGTTTTACATCATTTGCTGAAACAATCAAGGCCTTCCCTGAAAAAAATGTCGTCTGGACACCAGCATATGCTGCCAAAACATGTATATATCATCATATATCAGCATTAATGGCGCCTTCACAGATGAGCTCGTCACCCATGCCACGTGCACTAATGCCCCCCTAAACTATCATGAATACTGGCTTCAGAGCTTTTAAATCTCAGAGTTTCTTTTCTGGTAAAAAAAAAAAAGGTAATAATAATAATAATAATAATTATTATTATTATTAGTCGTAGTACTGTTACTGTAAAAATGTACAAGTTCATCAGCATTATTTACACCGACTATTACTTTCATTAACTTTAACCTAGGAATACTCTTTATTAACTTACCTTTATGAATTCTACCTTATTCACCTCATTAATACTAGTTTATTAATACGAGCTATTAGCATTAATACTAACTTTCACTTTATTAATGTTAACTTTATAAATTCTAATATTCACTTCATCAATGCACAAGTTAATTAACGCTATTAACGTCAGTTCAGTGTCTTTATTAAGGACAACTTTTTACCCTCATTAATATTAATATTCACTTTATTAATGTTACTATACCTTTACTATTTCCAACTTCATTAATGCATGGGTTTATTAACATTATTAATGCTGACTCATTATCTTTATGAACTACTTAATGCTAACATTCATTTTATTAATTAATTAATGGCTTCATTAACTTTAATGCTAACCTATTATTAATGGACTCATTAACTGTACTAACGCAAACTCATCAAATTTAGTGGTTTTAACTCTAAAGCCAGTTCATTAACTCTTAACGCTGACCTAAACATCCTGCTGGGGTGAAATATTTGTAAAATATTAAAATATTAATATTGCTCAGCACCATAAGAGGATCTGTGGTCTCATAAGCATCTACGAACATCTGAGCTTCTTCAGACTTGGCTGCTGTGTGGAGAGAGGCAGGAAGTGGGCATTACGCTGCAGATTTATAGGCTGGACTATATCATCAGCCTGCCGTGGCGACATAGCAGCAGACAGTCTTATCTCCCGCTGAAGACGCCGCGCTGTGGCTGAAGATAACCGGGCGGTGCAGCGTTCTGAGGGTGTTGGCTGCCAACTACTCCAGTATCAGCTCTCATTAGCGAATGCACAGCATTCCATCTGGGCTGAACCGACGGCCATCATGTGTCACACGGCCGAACACCACGAGTACGTTCACTCACACAAACTGAACACAGACACTATGAAACGGAGTCGACATGTCACGGCATCACGATGATGCAGGAACACCTGTTCAGAGAACAGACCCCATGCTGATTTTATTCTACAGCTTAATACACTAAATACTAAAAGTTGAATTCATGATGAAACACTAAGCCTACGTTCACTTTACCAGGCTGAAGTGGCACAAATCCGATTTCCTGCCCTAATGTGACTCAGATCTGATGTTTTCAGGGCTGTGTGGACACAAATCTGATCTCTTCAAATCCGACCGAGTCGCTTTCATATGTGGTCCTAGATCGAATGCATATCCGATTCATGGCCATGGTACCTTAATGTGATGTTCACTGGCTCCCTGTAGCTGCAAGCATCAGATTTAAAACGCCTAATGCTTACCTTCAAAGCCAAAAATGGACCAGCCCCTACCTACTTGATGGCAATGGTGAAATCTCGAACTGTACCACGAGCCCTTCGAGTACAGCTCGGCTTGACCCGCCATCCTTCAAGGCACCAAGAATGTTCTCTGTACTGGCACCCAAGTGGTGGAATGAACTCCCACTGGCTGTCCGAACAGCAGAGTGTCTTGCTGTCTTCAAACGTAGACTGAAGACGCATCTCTTTACACAGCACTTAAATGAGCACTGAATTATAAGCTGCACATATATATATTTTATTGTATTGCCCTGTGTATTGTAGTTTATTGTATTGTATTTTATTGTAATTTTATTGCATTGAATGGCACAGAGTTCTGCGTTCAACTCTTCCTTTTTCTCTCTGTGTCTGCAGTGACATTTTGTTTCTAGCAGGACCTGAGCTCAGGACTCTCTAAGCTATTGGTAGCTAGCAAAGATATTTTCTCTACATTGACCTGCACTTCTTGTAAGTTGCTCTGGATAAGAGCGTCTGCTAAATGCTGTAAATGTGATGTGAATCAGACCGGAATTCATGCTTTTTTTCCGCTGCATGTGACCATCATTCAGCATTACCATGGCAGCAGTGCCAAACGTTAAAGACGTTAAAGCCTGTAAACCGTGGAAAAGCAGCTCATCTCACCAATGAAGCTGAGAGCTGATCAGTGTTAATGATCTTCTCAGCGAAGCTCATTCTGCTCATTAGTTTGTGATGATGATGCAACGATTCAGTTACGTGACGCTACTGAGTAGGATGAGCTCATGAGGTTTCATTTCCGGCTGGTTCATCACATTAATGACAGATTTGAGTCACTGACCTAAATGAGTGTGAACTGTCATGTCGGAGAGATCGTATTTGAGCAACGAGGCTTGTAATGTGAATGTAGTTTTACACCATTCGCCAAACTAAACGGGTTGTAAGAAGCTTTACAGACTGGCTGGAACAAAACAACATTAATTCTGATCTGGAAAAACTGACCAAACTGAGCTGAACCTGATATTGGGTCAGTTTAATGGCTCTGACTTGGTCAGACTCTGAAGATCAGAAAAGTTTGGTGAATGGTATTAGGTTAATTTCTGGCTGGTTCCAGGTTGTTTAGCTGTTCAGTCGGCAGCTGTGACAGAAGAAAAGCTGCTCAGTGGTGACGACAGTTTGGGAATTTAGTGTAAGGATCTAGAGAACAAACTGCCGGCTGTGCAGCGAGTGAGCGGAACTCGTTACTCTGATGTAGCAACAAGCTGCTTGTTAAGGAACTATAATTTGGAGGAAGGAACTGAACATTAAAACATATTAAACGCCGTGTTCATGGCCCAGTTTATTCATTTCTTACTGTATTTAACTGCTGTATTAAAGCAGAAGAACACTTGAGGAGTGTGTTATCGCCAATAACATCATGATTGTGATGATCTACGGCCATCAAATCACACCGTGATGTTATTTCGCGGAAATACACTCCCTCTTGGGTTCTACTGCTTAAATAGTACATAAACTGTAATATAAAAATACTAAATGTGGTTTTCTATAGAAAACGCTCACAGGCTTTAATCGTAAGTAACATTAATATCCTCATTAAAATCAAATCCTGCAGACCTATATTTAAGAACAGGGCAATCATTCATCCTAAGAAAGTGGAATAGTACAGTCTTTGTCTATGATTTTATCATTTTTTTAAACAGTTTTAATAGTTAAACTTCACCGTACTTTGCTGAATCCAGTGTTCCCTTCACTGAAACTCTCTCTAAACAGGCACATTAACCAACTTTGCTGCACGCAAATAAAAGGGCATGCAAATAATCCAAATAGTCCCCCTTACAGAGAGTACAAACGTGGTTGCGAAGAGGAAAAAACACGTCTAAACACGTTTCTGACGAGGAGATATTTATCTAGAACTCTGCTCTAGGCACAATCGCACTAACATAGTACGACTTACAAGTTATAATGGAATGTGAAGATGGTTTTGTGGTGCAGGAACAGGAACACTGATGGGGTTTATTCTGCTGAGCTGGACCCAGACAGAGACGCGGTATCCGCTCCTCACTGGCATTACAACTCAAATCCTTTCAACCCAGATGCCGCTCTTAAAACAGTCGAAGTGCTAGAATGTTTTCTTTGGGTTCCTCACACACTGGCCACGTCATTAAATCCACCTCGTTTCTACACTCACTGTCCCTTTTATCAGCTCCACTGACTGTATAGTTTCTGCCCTCAGAATTCTCAGTCATTTTCAGTACTGCAGTAACACTGACTTGGTGGTGGTGTGTTAGGGCCCAGTCCGATTTCTCATTTCATCACCTACCCCTTATTTTCGGGTGCTTCCTCATCCCTTAGAGCTGAGTTACAGGGCAGTGGTTGAGATCTTCCCTCTGAAACGGGACCCTCAAATAAAAAGAGCATCACTTCATTAACAGCTACTAGCGCTGCACTGTAGGCGACCCTGCCCGTCTGCAGTGACAGCAGAGGAGGGTAAAGTTCAGCTCCTCACTGCTGGGCTTTAGTTACATTGAGGGCATCACTTGCCTTCAAAGAGGGGGGCAATTATTCATTATCACCCACTCCTAATTCTTCAGTGATATGAAGCTGAAGTCAGATATTCTCCAGATTCTCGTTCAGATTTTCCCGTTCCACCATAAATAGAGCAGCAGTACTAATGGCTGAGGCACCAGAGTGTAACTATTGGACTATTTAAGGTAGAACGGGACATTTAGCTCCTGAGACATCAGCACTACTAGTGATTTATTATACTTGTCATAGAGAAAAGGACCATAATACATTGAAATAACACTAAACTAAGATCATACCATGGTTATCGTAATTTTTTAACAGAGAAAATTCTCACATTTGTGGGTTTCTTTGCTCTCTTGTTCTCCATCTTACTGGATTTTCTTTTTTCCTAATAACTCCCTTTTTGGAGGGTCATGTAGCCCCAACACTTCACCCGACCCCTAGACGTTAACACGGAAAACATTGGGGTAGAGCTGAGTGGTGAAATGGGATTGGGCCTTAGTGTGTGTTGCGCTGCTGTGAGTGGATCAGACACAGCAGCACCGTTGGAGTTAACAAACACACAACAGATTAAAAACGACAACTACATCATTAAAAAAATCAGACTCGCTCCGGTGGTAGGATCACATGCCAGGTGTCAATCGTTTTTACTGAACTGGGAAAATTGGCTTTTAGTTACAGCACCAGCCAACTGGACCCTCACTACAGGAACCACTACACCTCAGCTCACTGGCTCACTTTACAGTCACTTTAAACTCTTACTCTATAACCACCTCCACTCTGCCTCACACTGTTTTACCTGATTTTTACTATTATTGTCTTATTTCCATTATTTTAGCTATTTTATTATATCTTATTTCTCTCCATTTTTTATTATTATTCATATTCTTATTTTAATTATTTTATTATTTTCTAATTTTATTTCGTTTTAGTTTCCTTTTTGATCTTCTCCTCTTGTTTTATTTATCTTCTTTCGCATTTTAGTTAAGCTTTAATTACTGTTTCACATTTTCTTTTTTTTGTATTTTTATGTATTATTTAGTGTTTAATATTTACACGTGATTTGACAGATTTTTATTATTAAAGTAACTTTTATTATTTGATATGTTCATAATAAATCCCTTTTCACTGTATTTACTCGGCAACACTGTACATGAGGATCACCCTCAATGTTCTCAGAGGTTAAATGAAGGTTGATTGATTGACTGACTGATTTCTTTTGAACGGCTTTAGGTAATACAACTCGCAGCTTTCACCGCTTCGCCCGAAAGGCAACACATTTGCAAATCTGACTTGTTACCCTGCTGCCTCCAATGAGAACGGCCTTGATATACAGCTGGACCCAAACAGATGAGCTTTATTACTGTCAATAAGGCAACACTCAATGAAACTGCAGAGTGATCATTCAGGCTGAGCAGCATTCAGAAAGCCAGGGCCGGTTCATGCAAATGGCATGAAAAATGCACTGGTACTTCACAAACTGAGGAAGTCCCTCCAGTATATATAAACTCTGACCTTACAAAGGTTCATAAACTCGAACAGAGGAGCCGGTTTGATGCATCAAAGACGGTCAATATATCGGTTTAGATCTCCATTCATGTGTCTGACAGAAAACGGAGACCACTTCCAGCATCGCATGTAATGCAGTCAATAACACACACGTCAATGTATGTAGTTTATTTTTTTGGTTCAGATTGCTTCATCCTAATGGGAGTTACAGCAGGATATTCAGGGCCTCTTTTGAGTGCATCTCCCTGCAGTACAGGCTAAAAATCTAATAAACGAAAATGCAAACTCACTTTGCTCTGCTTTGAGTTTCAGTTTCAGCTGCTTTTCTCGCATCTCTGGCAGGAAGCTTTTTTCTTACGAGGCTGAAGTCGCTTCTCATTCTCCAGCTTCTTGTTAGAATTCTCCCGTTCCACATAAATGGTGCATGAGGCACAAGACGGTAACTGCTGCACCATTTAAGGTGGAACGGGAGAATTCTAACGAGAACTTTCAGCTTCACGATTTTGTGTTTGTCAGTTTCTCACTGCAGGTTAAACGTATCAGGAAACCAGCTGGAGTGATTATAAACACTAAGTCCACTCATCTCCAAATTATCAATGCTCGTCTTAAATCTCTCTCTTTGCCGTTTCGTTGCTACTAGCTGGGCGAGACTGTGTTGCTATGGTGGCCATCAGTCTGCACTGATCTTCAGGGTTAAAGGATGAATGAGCAGTTCTACATTAACTCCAGCGTTTAAGACCATTTACTGTTAAACTGTTTAGAACGATCAGCAGAGCTTTATTTTACTGTAAAGAAGGATTATTTTATTATTATTTTACCTACTAATCTGATTCTGCAGGACAGTAAAAGAACCACATGTTGTCAACCCCTGGATTAGTTTTACTACACACTTCTATAGCTTAAGAATAGCTCAGCTAGAAGCCTGTGTAGTTAATGAACAAGCCTCAGTAAGTCATAAGTGGGGGATTTTAAGAGGATGATTGAATTAGAGGGCTCATATAACACACTTTTGTTATACTTTATGGGGATATGTAAAAATGGTGTCAGTTCAACCAAAAAAAAAAGAATGTTTTTTCAGTTTTATTCAGTCTAAAATACTTACATAATATGATTATTTGGCCAAGAAGACCAGAATATCCATATTATTTCAGATTTTCCACTATTTTCCCCATCATCAACACTCCATATAAAACTCGGTGCAGTGGTTTCAGATAGTAAATACAATGCCTATATTTGTGACCCCTCGTTCTTCACCACTGTAAAGAACTCTCTGAATGACTGTCTCACCAACTGAGTCATATATATATATATATATATATATATATATATATATATATATATATATATATATATATATACACACACACACACACACACACACACTATATATATATATATATATATATATATATATATATATATATATATATATATATATATATATATATATATACACATATACACACACACACACACACACACACACACACACACACACACACACACACACACACACACAGTATAATTCCCCTTTGAATGAATCAGGCCTTCCTTAAGCACTAATCACTCGTCTTACCTCCCCGTTTTCTCTGATTCCTTCCCCCTCGAGACGATCCCTGCCCGCGGGACTCCTGCCGTTCTCTCCCCACACATCCTCCCATGGCTGTCAGTTCAATCCCAGCCTCATTCTTCACTGGAGATTGATCACGTCCAACACCAGGAAGCTGGAGCTCTGCGCAGAACTGTGTCGGCTATCAACAACACACGGCTGCTGCTCCAAACAAGGAAAAACTTCGCTTCGATGAGGTAAATGAGGGCAGCGGTGACGTTTTTCTCCCTTGGCTACACCATAAAAAAAGAAAATACAGGAAAAAAAAAAAAAAAAAAAAAAAAAAAAAACACAGCGATTTACAATCAGCAAGGTTGCCAGCCAAGCAGTTTACATTCACAGCAAATATTTTACATTTTTACTGTTAATTTACAGCACTTTACTGCCAACTCTGCCTCCAGCATATTACTGCAATATTACTGGTGTTTGGTGTGCTACTGTAAACAATGCACCTCTCTAAATATGCCATCCTTCACAGTAAATGCAAATATAATATAAATACACAATAAAACACATGCAAACAAACACACTCACCTACAGAAATAGACAATCATTCTCAGGGCTGGTAACTAAATGTTTAGACTGTTAGAACCAATTAATCAACAATAATAATAGTCACTAATCACTCATTGTTATGCATACCCCCCCCCCCCCAACAAAAAAAAAAAAACAACTGGAGTAGTTTTCTGGCAGCAGTGTTGCCAGTAAAGTAGTATATATTTTCAGTAAATATTTTACTGTAAATTTACAACACTTTACTAGCAATTCTACTGCTAGTAAGTGACTGTAAACCGTTTGGTGCGTTTACTGTAAACAACGCACCGTCTTTCACAATAAACGCAAAAGAAAATACTATACAGGCAATCAGAAACAGACTCATCCATTGAAAACAGCTTTTTACAAAGGGAAAAAATACAATCATTCTTAGCGCTTTAGACAGTTAGAATTCATTAGGGACTAATATTATTGTTGATTACTCATTACTTGTTATGAACTCACTCTTATGCACTCATTTGCTAGAATAAAATAAAAATAAAATAAAATAGTAGTTTTCCGGCAGCAGGGTTGCCAGTAAAGTAGCATATATTCACAGTAAATATTTTACAATTTTACTGTAAATTTACAGCACTTTACTGGCGACTCTGCTGCTCGTACGTAACTGTAAACTGTTTTGTGTGGCGTGTTTACTGTAAACAACGCACCGTCTTTCACAGTGTGCTCCTGTAAAGCTGCAAACCCGTATTTCACCGTCAAATAAACACTGCACAAGGTACAGCAGCTCTTCCCGGGATCACCTTGAGACGACTTTAGGGAGTTTTAGCTCCGAGAAGGCACTTCAGGGAAGTTAGCGAGCCTCCGAGTACGCAAGACCGAGTCTGCAAGTCCGGACTTGTAGTTAGAGTAGCGTCGTTCCCTGAAGTGTCCAACGTTCACAGCGGCGAAATCAACCAGTAGCAGCGACTTTTCTTACCGTTTTATGCCTCCGAGAGTCCAAAAAGAAGCAGGGATATTAAGTTCTGAATCCTGAGCCACTCTGCGGCTGTTTCACCGAGTTCGGTTTCAGTTTCTCAACTTCTGGTGCGAGGCAGGCTAATGTTAGGCTAGCTGGGTTAGCTAGGTCAACCTACGTTAACCGTCAACGTTTCCGCCAAAACGACGTCCTGAGGCGCAACAGCCGGACAGGTTCGACCTCTGAGAGTCCGGCCAGCATAGTTCACCAGCTCTCCGGCTCAGTCTGAGTCCGCTTCTCCGCTTCTCTCGGTCCGCCAGCAGAGCTAAAGCTCGTTTAGCTGTCCTGCTCCAGCTGGCCAGTCCAGTCAGAGACCCGGAGCCGGACTACGGGAAAACAAACACCATTAATAGCAGTACAGCCGCGTCTACATGCTGGTTCTGTAGGCTCGGACCTTCACAAACCTTTCACTGTCGAGCTCTGCCTCCGAATCCGAGTCAGAGTCAGAATCGCTCTGCCTGCCAGAGAGTCAGAGCCCCTTTACACGACTGTGGCTGTTCGCGCAGGCGCAGAGCGCAGCAAGCGACGTCACACGGAAACGTGAGAAACCTTCGGCGATTGGACGCAGGACGGAGCCCCAGAGGAGACATATGGTGGCCACGAATTAATATATTGAGGCAATAACTCGTGGCCTTTATTTAGTAATTTGTGTGCTCAGTATAGTAAACTGTGGCCTCAATATATGAATTCATGGCTTCAATAGTATATTGCTGACTCAACATATTAGTTTGTGGCCTCATTATATTAATCTGGTATTTTTGTGGACTCATTGTATGAATCTGTGTCCCGAATATGGTAATTTGTAGCCTAAACATAGTATACTCAATATAGAAATTAGTAGTAATACTACTGTTACACTACTTTATATGTATATGTATGTATAATAACCCGTAACAGTGTGATCTACCCGTAACAGTGTGATCTACCTGTAACAGTGTAATCTACACGTAACAGTGTGATCTACCCGTAACAGTGTGATCTACCTGTAACAGTGTAATCTACACGTAACAGTGTGATCTACCGTAACAGTGTAATCTATCTGTAACAGTGTAATCTACACATAACAGTGTGATCTACCTGCAACAGTGTAATCTACCTGTAACCGTGTGATCTACCTGTAACAGTGTCATTTACCCATAACAGTGTGATCTACCCATAACAGTGTAATCTTCCCATAACAGTGTGATCTACCTGTAACAGTGTCATTTACCCATAACAGTGTGATCTACCCATAACAGTGTAATCTTCCCGTAACAGTGTGATCTACCTGTAACAGTGTGATCTACCTGTAACAGTGTGATCTACCTGTATCAATGTAATCTACCCATAACAGTGTGATCTACCAGTAACAGTGTAATCTACCCGTAACAGTGTGATCTACCTGTAACAGTGTGATCTACCTGTAACAGTGTAATCTACACATAACAGTGTGATCTACCCGTAACAGTGTAATCTATCTGTAACAGTGTAATCTACACGTAACAGTGTGATCTACCTGCAACAGTGTAATCTACCCATAACGGTGTGATCTACCCGTAACAGTGTGATCTACCTGTAACAGTGTAATCTACACGTAACAGTGTGATCTACCAGTAAGAGTGTAATCTATCTGTAACAGTGTAATCTACACGTAACAGTGTGATCTACCTGCAACAGCGTAATCTACCCATAGCAGTGTGATCTACCTGTAACAGTGTGATCTACCTGTAACAATGTAATCTACCCGTAACAGTGTAATCTATATGTAACAGTGTGATCTACCCGTAATAGTGTAATCTACCCATAACAGTATGATCTACCAGTAACAGTGTAATCTACACGTAACAGTGTGATCTACCCATAACAGTGTGATCTACCTGTAACAGTGTAATGTACACGTAACAGTGTGATCTACCGTAACAGTGTAATCTATCTGTAACAGTGTAATCTACACATAACAGTGTGATCTACCTGCAACAGTGTAATCTACCCGTAACCGTGTGATCTACCTGTAACAGTGTCATTTACCCATAACAGTGTGATCTACCCATAACAGTGTAATCTTCCCGTAACAGTGTGATCTACCTGTAACAGTGTGATCTACCTGTAACAATGTAATCTACCCATAACAGTGTGATCTACCAGTAACAGTGTAATCTACCCGTAACAGTGTGATCTACCTGTAACAGTGTGATCTACCTGTAACAGTGTAATCTACACATAACAGTGTGATCTACCCGTAACAGTGTAATCTATCTGTAACAGTGTAATCTACACGTAACAGTGTGATCTACCTGCAACAGTGTAATCTACCCATAATGGTGTGATCTACCCGTAACAGTGTGATCTACCTGTAACAGTGTAATCTACACGTAACAGTGTGATCTACCAGTAAGAGTGTAATCTATCTGTAACAGTGTAATCTACACGTAACAGTGTGATCTACCTGCAACAGTGTAATCTACCCATAGCAGTGTGATCTACCTGTAACAGTGTGATCTACCTGTAACAATGTAATCTACCCATAACAGTGTAATCTATATGTAACAGTGTGATCTACCCTTAATAGTGTAATCTACCCATAACAGTATGATCTACCAGTAACAGTGTAATCTACACGTAACAGTGTTATCTACCCATAACAGTGTGATCTACCCGTAACAGTGTGATCTACACATAACAGTGTGTTCTACCAGTAACAGTGTAATCTACACGTAACAGTGTGATCTACCCTTAACAGTGTGATCTACCAGTAACAGTGTAATCTACACGTAACATTGTGACCTACCCATAACAGTGTGATCTACCCGTAATAGTGTAATCTACCCATAACAGTGTGATCTACCAGTAACAGTGTAATCTACACGTAACAGTGTGATCTACCCGTAACAGTGTGATCTACCAGTAACAGTGTAATCTACACGTAACATTGTGACCTACCCATAACAGTGTGATCTACCCGTAATAGTGTAATCTACCCATAACAGTGTGATCTACCAGTAACAGTGTAATCTACACGTAACAGTGTGATCTACCTGTAATAGTGTAATCTACCCATAACAGTGTGATCTACCAGTAACAGTGTGATCTACACGTAACAGTGTGATCTACCTGTAAAAACGTAATCTACCTGTAACAGTGTGATCTACCTGTAACAGTGTGATCTACCTGTAACAATGTAATCTACCCATAACAGTGTAATCTATATGTAACAGTGTGATCTACCCGTAATAGTGTAATCTACCCATAACAGTGTGATCTACCAGTAACAGTGTGATCTACCCGTAACAGTGTGATCTACGTGTAAAAGTGTAATCTACCTGTAACAGTGTGATCTACCCGTAACAGTGTGATCTACCTGTAACAGTGTGATCTACCCGTAACAGTGTGATCTACCTGTAACAGTACTACCAATTCCTATATTGAGTACACTAGTTACTATGTTTAGGCTACAAATTACAAATTCAGAAATTCACACAATGAAACCATAAATGAATGTATTAAGTTCCAGGTGTATCTGATGATTTCCTTCTTCTTCTTCTTATTTCGGCTGCTCCATTTAGGGGTCGCCACAGCGGATCATCTGCCTCCATCTTGCCCTATCTACTGCCTCCTCTACTTTTACACCAACCATCTCCATATCCACCTTCACTACATCCATAAACCTCGGAGATCTACCTCTTCTCCTTCTACCCGGCAGCTCCAGTATCTGATGATTTCCTAATGGGATCTAAAGTTGTCCTATAGGAAACTCGTGGTCTCTAATGGTAATTGGGTGGTAAATGCTCCTGATGGACGGAATTTAACTCGCTGCAGCCCGTTAACCGTGACGTGCTCGCGCGGCCGAGGGCGCATGCGCGCGCTCTGACGAGTTCGGCAGCTCGCCACAATGCTGGTTTAGTTCGATTCAGTTTGACGAGCCGATTCTTTTCGAGTGTCCGTTTTTGCGAATCGGACGTCCGATTCAGTGACTCACAAGTCAGTTTCTCAGTCAAGTCCGTCTGTGACAGGAAGATACAGCGAGTGAGCTGATCACTCAGATCAGATCAGGCAGTTTAATCAATACTTTACCTTTAAATACTTTAAATATCTGTATTTTGAATCAGTTATCCAGCATCAGGTTTACCTGATGTTGGCCTCAATATAGTAATTTATGGCCTCAATACAGTTATTTGTGGCCTCAATACAATAATGTGTAGCCTCAAATTACTACTTAGTGGCCTCAATATATTAATTTGTGTGCTCAACATACTAATCTGTGGCCTTAATATATCAATTTGTGGCCTCAATATAGTAATTTGTGGCCTCAGTATAATAATTTGTAACCTCAAAATGGTAATGTGTGGTCTCGATCTATTAATTTGTGGCCTCGGTGTATTAATTTGTGGCCTCAATCTAATAATTCGTGGCCATGCCTTATCAAAAAATAATCACCACGTCACCTGAGGATCCCCGCACCCACAGTATGGTTTGCTGTGGAGAAATTCTGACACATATGCAGTATTTTACGATGCTGTTGTACTAACCTGTAAGATTATTACAAGACTTTATTACGTAACACGTTACAAAAACTTTTGATTCAGCTGAACTTGTCAATCGACTTGTGGTGAAGAGTCGATTCAGAGAGCCGATTCGCCCACGAGTCGGGCATCGCTACCTCGCCATGGCGGCCGAAGGCGCTCAGTTGGCCGGTCTGGTGGAGGAATTTGTGGCGGGACAGGCGGACAGTAAGGCTGCGGATGTTGCAGAAGGTACATTATCATTTTATCGGTGGCAGAAGGCCAAAAAAGTCGGGCGTTTTTTGGGAGGGTTACAGATGCTCCGGTGGAGTGACTCGACTCGCGTGTCGCTAACGCTCCCACATCCTGTGTGCAGCAAAGCGGACTTAACCAGCAACTTTCAGGCGGTTTATGAGCGAAAAAACTGGTCACTGCGCGAGTAACTGCTTTATATCGGCCCAAAAGGGCGACTTGTCATCGACTGTAACCTTACAGTTAGGCTGGAGTTCGCGTCCTAGCTGTTCATTGGAATTTTCCGTTCCACCTTAAATGGTGCAGCAGTTGAGGCGCCAGAATGAAACTGCTGCACCATTTAAGGTGGAACGGAAAATTCCAATGAGCAGCTAACTTCAGCTTCGTGCACGGTTGCTTTTGTGTGCTACACTCTTTAAAAAGATGGTTCTTCAAGAGTTTTATAGTAAAAGCAATGCTTCTATATAGAACCATGAGTTCCACATAGAACCATTTGCATGCTTTGCATGATGAAGTGGTTCTTACAGCTTTGACGGAGAATGTATTGTGTGTGGTTACATACAGAACCTTTCTGAAAATGGTTCTGTACTGAACCAAAAAGGGTTCTTCTGTTATCACGGCCTTGTATATAACAAGAGAAGAACCCTTTTTGGTGCTATATAGAACCAAAACTGTAAAAAAAAAAAAAGCTTCTTTAGTATACTATGTAGAACAGCGAACACTCAAACTTGCTTACATTTTCAAAAAGGCTCCATGTAGAACCATATACAACACACTCCATCCGTCTGAAGATTAAAAGAACCCTTAAGCGTGTAAGTTGTTCTTTATAATAAACTAAAGAACCATCTTTTTTAAAAGTATGGAAGCTTTTGTGAAAATGTTCCACATAGAACCATATACAACACACTCCATCAATCTGAAGAACCTTTTCATCATATGGAGAACCTTTTAAAGCATGCAAATAGTTTTATATTGTATAATAAAGAACCCTTGAAGAACCTCTTTTTTAAAAGTATGGAACCTTTTTTTAACGGTTCCATGCAAGCACTCTTTGTTAAAATGGTTCTACCTTAAAATGGTTATGATGTCAAGCATGTTGCAACAGAAGAACCTTGAAGAACAGAGGCGTGCAAATTGTTCTAATATTGTACTAAAGAACCCTTGAAGAACCATCTTTTTCAAGAGAATGGAAACTTTTTTAACGGTTCCACCTAAGCACTAAAAATGGTTATGATGTCAAGCATGTTACAACAGAAGAACCATTTAATCATGCAAATTGTTCTAATATTGTACTAAAGAACCCTTGAAATACAATCTTTTTTTAAAGGTATGGAACATTTTGTTAAAATGGTTCTATGTTAACACTGAAAATGGATATGATGTCAAGCAAGCAACGGAAGAAGAAGAACCATTTCACCATGCAAAGACCCAAGCATGCAAATGGTTCTATATAGAACTCATGGTTCTAAATAGAACCGTTCCCTTTACTAAAGAACACTGGACAGGTCATTTGTTTTGAGAGTGTAGCTGTGCTTAGCAGGCGTTATACTTTAACGTGGGCCCTGCAGGAGTGGTGGAGCATGTAGACTTTGGTCAGGAGAACCCTGCTGCCCCTGTTTACACGGTTCTAAGTGATATATGTTGAGTTCTCAGTGTCTCAGGACTCTTTGGTTCTGTTCTGGCGCTGATGTCATGCCTTTCTTCCTGCTCGTCTCTCCTGAAGGTGTCAAGGCTGGACACTTCACTGTTCTCGAGCTGGTTGAGGCGCTGGGGTAAGATCTTCAGCTGTCTGTCTGTGCTACATGTGACCTTCTGAAAGGAGAACCCCATCGATTTTTCAAAATTCCTGCATGATTAACCGGTTTAGATGTAAACAGAGCGGTTCAGAGTGGTTTCGTGTGAAACGCTCTGTTCTGGATAAACTTACTGAGTCAGAACTGTTCACAGTGGTGGTGATAGGAGCCAGACGTCCACCTCTAAAAGCTCCCTCACAGAAAGTTCCTACATGAAATGGTTATGAATTCACTGCCTGATGATTATGACACCGAGTGTGTTTACATGCACTCAGTAGTCAGATTGTGTCAGTAATCTGATCAACACGTTTATATGCACTTGAGTAATCAGATAATGGTCTACATGAGTCACAAAGTAATCAGATTTCTGCTTTGCAACCAGCCAATAAACTCACAGAAGACGTGATGTAATGTAAACATAATGTAAAACTCAAACTTCATGCCACGCCGCTTTACCTGAAAATATGAACTTGCATCATCTAGAAGACGAAGAATATTCAAATCCTTTATTGATCAGACCGACAGCCTTCCGGTCACAGGGCAGGTTCCTTAAGCTCCAGCCCATGACTGCCCCTCCATTTCACACCAAACCACTCTGAACAACTTTGTTTACATCTTAACCATTGAATTATATAGAATTTTTGAAAAATAAGAAATAAGTGGAGTTCCCATTTAAACTCCCTCCATTCATGGTGGAGGGATATATGCAGGCTGTTGTGCAGCAAAATAGTCTCCAAAGAGAACTTATTATTCCAGATTTTCCACTATTTCACGACCATCAGCAAAAATCAGAGTCTCTACAATATGTGCAGGACTTTAAGTTCTACCTGTTAACCAGGTAAAGTCAGACATACACAATGTGATTTTAGTCTGTTAAGCTCAGTTTGGTTGTTTTGATAGTTAAGACTAGGTAAATATTAATAAAAAGGAAATAAAATTTTGAAGGTAGTGATGTTATTGTACAGCTGTCACTCAGTAGGTGGAGCATGATTGGTTTGTTGTCCGTGTTCAGGTTGAGCCTGACGAGCTCTCAGGCGCAGACGCGGGGCAGAGGGGTCCAGCTCCTCTCTGAGGTCCTACAGGAATGCTATAGCAGCCTTTCCGAGAGGGAGGGTGAGTCTCTGGACTTCCATATTCCATACATTCAAAGTATGTATTCACAGACAAAGTAGTTTTCATCAGAATGTATGGATCACTTTCAGTAGTTCAGTAACATTATTTTGGATGCAGAAGGTAAATACTTGAGTACTTTTTTCCTCACGTGGAGGTCTCCTCAAAGGGAGGAACTTCTACTTTTACTGGAGTAATTTTTTTACCTTGGGTGTCTCTACTTTAACTCAAGGACATGATTTCTGCATCAGAGCGACGTGCAGCACTGCAGCTGGGCTTCAGCCTGCACTACTGTGGATGGGGCAAGGGGTCAAACTAGGAAAATGCCTTAACGTGTGACGTCTAGTTGGTCTCCAAGCTGCTCTTATTGCAGCCTGTTATTGTTATTTGGTTACCAATCTGGACTTTATTGAATTATCTTTCCTCTATTTAACTTCCAAGCCGTCGCTCTCGTTTGCATGGAAAGCAGGTCCGTGTGCAGCGTCTGCATCAAACATATTCCTAATTCCTAAAAGGCAAATTAGTTTTGGAAACAAGCTCGGAATTTGCATCATGCATGTGCAGAACATGGATGACTGTAATCTCTGAATCCTGTCCGCAGTGGAGGTCCTGATCGCTTTCTATGAGAACAGGCTGAAGGATCATTATGCCATTACGCCGCATGTTCTCCGGGGGCTCAAGGCCTTGGTAAGTCTGAGCTACATCACAGCCCTGACATGGAGTCCGGAATCTTGTCTTACTGGAGCCGCATAACAGAAACATACTAACTCTGAAATCTGATCTGTTTCGTCTCCATGACGACAGAATTTCAGACAGAAGCTATTCCAGAATTACTGTTCCGCACTTCATAATCTCCTCATTAACTCCAGATCAGAAAACAGCATCACACAAACATCATCAACATAATGTTGATGATGAAATATTACAGTGATGGTGGTGAATAATGAGGAGGCGAAGCTGAACGTGTGTCTGTTTATTAGGAGGAGTAACGTTAGCGTGCTCGGCTAAAGCGTTTGGGAAATGGAGACTGAAACTGGGGAGTGGCAATGCTCTGATAAACAGCAGGTGGCGCTCTGATAAACAGCAGGGGCGCTCTAATAAACAGCAGGGGCACTCACAGTTCTTTAGTTCTGTTTTGACCTTTAGTTCTGTTTTGACATTTTTTACATCAGTAATAGCAGCTGTCACTCACATTCATAACATTATTTTGATTGATTGTTGGTTGCTAAGCAACACCATAATCATATCAAAATAATGTTAAAAAGTTTGAGTTACAGCTGCTGTTACTGATGTAATAAAGGTCAAATCTAAAGCGGAATAAATTGTAAGTAGTCAATACTGTGAGAGCGCCCCCTGCTGTTTATCAAAACGCCCACTACTATTTTTCAGAGCTCCCCAGTTTCTCATTTCAAAACGCTAACGTTCCTCCTAATAAACAGCGCCCCCTGCTGTTTATCAGCACTGTTCTCTGCTCCCCAGTCCATTTCCTAAACATTATTCCTCCTAATAAACTTCACGTCTGTGATTTGGTGACCGTAGTTCATCACAGCCATGATGTTATTGGCGATAACACACTCCTTGAGTGTTCTACTGCTTTTATACCACAGTTAAATAAATAAAGTAAGAATTTAATAAACTGGGCCGTGAACATGGCGTTTAATATGTTTTAATGTTCAGTTCCTTCCTCCAAATTATAGTTCCTTAACGAGCAGCTTGTTGCTACGTCAGAGTAACAAGCTCCGCCCACTCGCTGCACAGCCGGCAGTTCGTTCTCCAGTTCCTTACACTAAATTCCCAAACTGTCGTCACCACTGAGGAATCAGCCAGAAATTATCCCAATACCATTCGCCACACGTGTAGTCTGATCTTCAGAGTCTGACCAAATCAGACTGAGCCATAAAACTGACTCAATATCAGGTTCAGCTCAGTTTGGTCAGTTTTTTCCAGATCAGTATTAATGTTGTTTTGTTCCAGCCAGTCTGTAAAGCTTACAGCCCGTTTAGTTTGGCGAATGGTATTGGGTTCATTTCTGGCTGATTCCAGGTTGTTTGGCTGTTCTTCTTCATAGCTGCGACTGAAAAGCTCAGTGGTGACGACAGTTTGGGAATTTAGTGTCGTCTCATCTTCAGATTCTGACCAAATCGTCTGTCGGTCAGATGTGATCTTAAAAGTGTCCGTTTTCTGTTTGTGGCAAAGTAAGAAGTAAAAACGTTCAAATGGCTTGAGTGTCTCCTACAGCTGGCAAAATTGTTTAGTCTAGTTAGGATGTTTGTGTGATGCTGTTTTCTGATCTGGAGTTAATGATGAGATGATGAAGGTAGGAGCTGTTATTCTGGAATAGCTACTGTCCGAAACTCAGACCGTTCTGAAATCATCATGGAGAGCAAACTGATAGGATTTCAGAGTTCAGATGTTTCTGTAGTGTGGCTCCTGGTAAGCAGTGAGAAATAGAGTTTGATCTGATAATGACTGATTGTGTGTGTCCTGCAGGCGAAGAGCTCAGTCCTGCCTCCTGGCTCTGCAGTGTCTATGCTGAAATCCCTTTTCCAGGACGTCCATGTGCAGGTAAATGAACACACAGCCTCTCACAATCACTACATAATTATATTTAAAAGAATTCTTATGTTTTATTAATTTATTTAATAACTTGGCCTTGTTCAACTCACAATACCTGTATGTACTACTTGCTGCAGCTGCCTGACAATAAATATCATTGGAAATTAAAGGGCAGCTCCACTGATTCTTCAAAACATCTGCATAACTCGGTGTGTGAGATGTAATCAGAGAGATTTAGATGGTTTGGTGTGAAACGCTCTGGAGAAATGTATTGTTCACAGTGGTGGTGATAGGAACCAGACGTGCACCTGTATAAGCTCCCTTACATGTAGTTATTGTGATATAAACCGAGTCTGTTCTATGGTTTCTCATTAGGCTGAATGAATAACCGGCTCTAAATGTAGGTATTGTGATATAAACTGAGCGTTTCTAAACTGTGGTTTTACAGTCTTTGATGCTGGCTGAGAGATCGTCTGTCTACAACATGCTGATCAGCCTCATGGAGTCGAGGGAGGAGGGTAAGGAGGATCTTACTCAGCGTCATGACTACTGTGGTTCCATTTTTATCACTTTCTTTAAAATGACACATTAGTGCGCCGAGCAGCATCACATGTTGTCTCTAATGCCTTCAGCTGTCACTCCACAGTAGAGCTCCCCTGTTCTCTCCACAGAGCTCAAGGGTTTGGGCCCAGACTTCGTGTTTGGGTTTGTGCAGGCGGTGGACGGAGAGAGAGACCCTCGCAACCTCCTGCTGGCATTCCAGATCGCCAGGAACATCATTCACAGAGGCTACGACCTCAGTGAGTATAGATCCCACACGCTAGATCTGCAGGACCCAGGCACAGCACCAGTACTGTGATTATACTAGTACATGCTGTGATGGCAGTGGAGGAGATCGGGGCACCAACAACATGCCTTGGTTTTCGCTAAATGTTAAAAGTATTTGAGCAAAATTAATCACATTCAAACTTGCACATTCACGTCTCTGCTGCACATCAGAATGAGAACTTTGTTTCTAGTAATTGCTGTAATTACAATTATTACTATAAAGTCTGATAAATCAATGCCAAACAGTATTAATATATTACAGTTCTGTGTTATTTGAACTAGACCTAATTTAAATATAAAAAAAATCTAAATATCTGAATAAACTTTGTTACAAACAAATCAAATTGAATTTGATGCCTGCAACATGTTCCAAAGAAGTTGGGACTGGGGCAACAAAAGACTGGGAAAGTTGAGGAATGCTCAAAAAACACCTGTTTGGAACATTCCACAGATGAACAGGTTAATTGGAAACAGGTGAGTGTCATGATTGGGTATAAAGGGAGCATCCCTGAAAGGTTCAGTCGTTCACAAGCAAGGATCAACACTTTGTGAACAACTACGTGAGCAAATTGTCAAAGTTTAAGAACAACGTTCCTCATATGCCGTTGCAAGGAATTTAGGGATTTCATCATCTACAGTCCATAATATCATCAAACAATTCAGAGAATCTGGAGAAATCTCTGCAAGTAAGTGGCCAACATTGAATGCATGTGACCTTCGATCCCTCAGGTGGCACTGCATTAAAATCCCACATCATTCTGTAACGGGTATTACCACATGGGCTCAGGAACACTTCAGAAAACCACTGTCAGTGAACACAGTTCGTCGCTCCATCTACAAGTGTAAGTTAAAACTCTGCCATGCAAAGTGAAAGCCAAATATCAACAACACCCAGAAACGCCGCTGGCTTCTCTGGGCCCAAGCTCATCTGAGATGGACTGACGCAAAGTGGAAAAAAAAAGTGTCCTGTGGTCTGACGTGTCCACATTTCAAATTGTTTTCGGAAATTATGGACATCGTGTCCTCCGGGCCAAAGAGGAAAAGGACTGTCCGGATTGTTATCAGCGCAAAGTTCAAAAGTCAGCATCTCTGATGGTTTGGGGGTGTGAAACTTGCCCATCTGTGAAGGCACCATTAATGCTGAAAGGTACATACAGGTTTTTTATGGCAACATATGCTGCCATCCAAGCAACGTCTTTTTCAGGGATATCCTGCTTATTTCAGCAAGACAATGCCAAGCCACATTCTGTACGTGTTACAACAGCGTGGCTTCGTAGTGAAAGAGTGCGGTTACTAGACTGGCATGCCTGCAGTCCAGACCTGTCTCCCATTGAAAATGTGTGGCACATTATGAAGCACAAAATACGACAACTGAGAACCCGGACTGTTGAGCACCTGTTGTACATCAAGTTGTACATCAAGTTGTACATCAAGCAAGAGTGGGAAAGAATTCCACCTACAAAGCTTCAACAATTAGTGTCCTCTGTTCCCAAACGCTTATTGAATGTTGTTAAAAGGAAAGGTGATGTAACACAGTGGTAAACATGCCCCTGTCCCAACTTCTTTGGAACATGTTGCAGGCATCAAATTCAAAATGAGTGAATATTTGCAAAAACCAATAAATTTTATCCGTTTGAACATTAAATATCTTGTCTTTGTAGTGTATTCAATTGAATATAGGTTGAAAAGGATTTGCAAATCATCATATTCTGTTTTTATTTATGTTTTACACAACGTCCTAACTTCATTGGAATTGGGGTTGTACATTTATGAACTGAAATGCTTTAAAAATATATATATATATATAAAATTAAATGCATTTAAAAATCTAAATACAACAAATAATGAAATGTAAACTAAATATATGCTAAGTGGCTCTTTGCAGATGCGCATAATTTTGGGTCTGATCACTTGTACTGAGCATGTAAATGGAGATTTTCATCAGGTTGGAGAATAGAGTGAGAATAAACACCTCAGTCTTGATCCATAATCAGAATGAATTCAGTCGCATTTGAGAAAATGTAAACACAGACACTGTTTTTTTTTCTGTAGGTCAGTTCACAGAGGAGCTCTTTGAAGTCACATCCTGTTACTTCCCCATAGACTTCACACCTGTACGTAAGAGTCCTGCTTCATATTCATATTCACTCAGCACTGCAGTAACGCTGACGTGGTGGTGGCGTGTTAGTGTGTGTTTTGTCTTGGCCTGAGTGGATCAGACACAGCAGTGCTGCTGGAGTTTTTAAACACTGTGTCCACTCACTGTCCACTCTATTAGACACTCCTACCTTGTCAGTCCACCTTGTAGATGTAAAGTCAGAGACGATAGCCCATCTGCTGCTACGCAGCTTGTGTTGGTCAGTCATGGGCTGGAGGTTAGGGAACCAGCCCTGTGACCGGAAGGCTGCCGGTTCGATCCCCTTGGCTGACAGTCCATGACTGACGTGCCCTTGAACAAGACACCTAACCCCCAGTTGCTCCCCAGGCGCCGTGGATAGGGCTGCCCACCCCTCCTGGCAAGTGTGCTGCTGTCCCCTAGTGTGTGTGTTCACTAGTGTGCATGTATGTGGGTGTTTCCCTGCACGGATGGGTTAAATGAAGAGGTCTAATTTCACAGTGTGTGAAACACAGTGACAAATGGTTCTAAATTCAATTCATCCTCTAGTCCTTCACCAGCACAACACACACTAACACACCACCACCATGTCAATGTTACTGCAGTGCTGAGAATGATCCAGCACCCAAATAGTAATTATACTCTCTGTATTTAAACATGTAGTTGTACAGTGTTATAGACGTATTGAAGATATGGGGTTAGTCGGGGGCTGGAGGTTAGGGAACCAGCTTTGTGACCGGAAGGTCGCTGGTTTGATCCCCTGAGTCGACAGTACATAACTGAAGTGCCCTTGAGCAAGACACCTGACCCCAACTGCTCCCCGGGCGCCATGGATAATGTGCTCACTGACCCCTAGTGTGTATGTGGTGTTTCACTGGGTGAAATTTCCCCGCTGTTGGACTAATAAGGGTCACTTAACTATCTTAAGATCTGTTATTTGCTCAGAAAAGCTTCTTGTGCTCTAATTTGCCATGATAATGATGGGTATTGCCACATTGCTCAGCTCTAATTGAAACTGTAATCCTCTCCTGTTTGCAGTCAGTGTTCATGTGAAACAACACGCAATGACATGTTAGTAAATGTTTAACTCGTTCCACTCTCTGTGTTTAGCCACCCAACGACCCTCATGGGATCACGCACGAGGATCTGATCCTGGCTCTCCGAGGCGTTCTCACAGGAACACCGCGCTTCGCAGAGGTAGAGAGAAACACATTCTGACAGCATCTGATTTGGTGGTGTTGCAGATTGAACTTCATACTTAAATGCATCGCTGAAGGCAGCTTAGTGTACAGCGGGGTTTGTTTGTTTGTTTGTTTGTTTATTGATTTGGTTTCTCTGTGTCGACAGTTTCTCCTGCCGCTGATCATCGAGAAGCTCGACTCAGACGTCCAGAATGCCAAAGTGGACTCTCTGCAGACTCTGGTAAATCAGGACTGTCTAATCAAATCTGCTCGAGAGGCCAGAACATTTTTATAGGTTTTGCAATTAAGTCAGTTTGCCAACTTTACATGCTTACTGTAATGTAGATGTTTAGTGACATCTAGTTCAACCCTTGTGTGTTGTTGGTGTGTTTGTTGCTCAGTGGTGTGCTGGATCCACCACATTAGTGTTTATTAAATCAATACAGCCATAACAATTTATGTAGAAATACCAGATGTTCAAAATATCACAAGTGGCCAGTGTAGGGTTCTACTGTAGCAGCTGTAGCCAGTCAGCAGCCTGTCCATGTTGTCCACCCTCTCACACACATGCGCGCACACACACACACACACACGCTAACAGCAGGCCATGTAGGAGAATAGAGTGAAGAACACAGCACCTCCACACTTTTACTCCCCGTGGGTTCAGCCCAACACCACATGTGTAATATAAATGGGGGGGGGGAACAGAATGAAGCACTGAAAATGGGTTATTTTATTGTTCTTCACAGAAAATGAGCAAAGGCCAAGAATTTGAGGCTAAAATAATAATAAATTGCATAATTTTTTCTTTTGGTAAACACTGAAACGGGTCCCACAGACCTGAACACCACACAAGGGTTAATCAAAGATGTTTTTCCAAGATATTTTATTCGATTGTGCTGCTGTACTTCACATTATACACAGCAAAAAAGAGATTTTGCCAAGTGAAATAATCTAAAATCAAGTCTGTATGAGCGTTTTCACACTGGAGCTTTTTCCCAGACCCAAGACCGCTTGCTCTGCGAGTTCGGTACCTTTGGTCGAGTGTGGAAGCTGTTCTCGAGCCCCAAAGCATACAACCGATCTCTGGTCCTCCTGAAAACAGGACCTGTGGGCCGCCGACCACCACTGGGCCGTGATGCACTCTAGTGGTCCGTAGGCCTGAACTCATGAGGAGGCAGTAGGTCTAAGTGGGCTGGTAGACGTGCAAACAAAAACACCACAGTCACAGACCAATTAGATGTTATCAGTTTGAGACGGTGCAGCCAGGAGCACGCAGTGCAGTGCAGTCAGTCAGAGACAGAGATGTTCCTCACGGTGTTTCTCCTGACCTGTTCAGGGCGAGCTGATCAAACTAGCTCACTCCGTTGTGTGTGTCAACGCTCCACCAATATTCAGGTCTGAAACAAAGAGCCGAAACCTGCGGGTCTCAATCTGCTTGCAACAGAACCCTGTTCAGTTCACTGCTGGTTTATGATGAAAGAGGGAATCATCAGTAGAACCAGCTTTCCTCTTCTTCTACCAGCATGTCGGTGCTTTACTGACAGTATAATCTGCCTGTTTTAACATCTGACTTATTGCTCTAATGTCATTCCTGCAGTTCGAGCTGCAGCTGATAAAAACGACAGACGAGCCATAAAATAACAGCAAAGATCTGCGTTTGATTTCTGGCTGAACATCAGCGACATGAGTGTTTAAACTCAACTTGATAAACTGACAACCAAGTAAGGTTTATTATTATTGTTGATCGTTGCAACGCTGATCCAGAAGCTTGAGTGGAGTGAGGTTTATTTCACACGAGGCACTAAAACCCTCAAAACCTTGTGATGCTGCATGACTGGATCACCTCGCTACTTCTATTTCTAACGTCACTTCCTTTCTCGAGTGCGGTAAAGGGTGAAAGGACTGCTGTGGACAGAACGAGATGCTCTTCACCGCTTGAGTGTTTGTATCCAAGGAAGATGATAATTTAAGTAATTTTATCTGGAGAAATTGCCTTATTCTACTGGCAGATCATGTTGCTCATATCAGGATGTAATGCTTGAAACAAGCACAGACAATTTCACTGGATAGAAATAAGTTTTTTTTATTATTATTATTTATTCTTACAGTATTCTTAGCTGTCTCATAATGAAAAATAGATGTATTAATGAGGTTATAGTGAGAATTTTATGTGATACAATTGCCTAAAATAAGCAAAAAAAAGTGGAAATAAAGCAAAAGAAATTATCTTAAATTGAGCTTAAAACAATCTCAGAAGGAGAAATATTAGATTTATTGAGTATATTTATGTTCATTTCATTTGCCAAGATATATGTATAGGAAAGGCGCATGTGGTTATTAAGTGTTAATAAGCGTATTACTACGCTGCAAAAAAGGTGTCTCATCAAGTAAAACAATCATAAAAATAGTCAATAAGTGCAATATTTCTCCTTTTGAGATTGTTTTAACGTTGATTTAAGATAAATTACTTATTTTATTTCTAGACATATTTTTTACTTATTTTCAGTAATTTTATTAAGTAAAATTGTCTCACTATATTGGCAGATAATGTTGCTTGTTGTAAGAAATGTGCTTAAAAACAGCAAACTTATGTGCCACTATAGTCCACTATAGTGAGACTATTTTACTTAATAAAATTACCGAAAACAAATAAATACTGTCTAGAAATGAGGAAAATAATCTCATAATACGTGCACAGCCATCTCGAAATGAGAAATCTTAGAAATATCCACTGGATCCACTGGATCATTTCACTTGACGAGATGCTATTTTTTGCAGTGTATTAGACATTAATTTCTATAAAGTTACTGTTTCTTCCAGCAGTGAGTCTTGTAGTGTGTGTCCTGTGGCATGTGTTCTCAGTGCTTTTTATCTGAAATCTAATGTAGAGAATCTGATATGGTGCTGAAATCTAATCTGCAGAAGGCTCCAAGCATCAAAGTAATCACTTCTTGTTTGCTCTAGGCCGCCTGCTCGCCTGTCTATGGACACAAAGAGCTGGCTGAGTTCCTCCCGGGCTTGTGGTCCTCCATACGCAGAGAGGTGAGGACATTTCTCTTATTTCGGCCAAACAGTAACCTCAGGTAGACTGTAGCTGCAAGGCAGTGGAGAACCGTCAGGGCCCCCAGAGAACATCTAGTAACAACAGAGAAGTAAAAAAATGCATGTTTGTGTTTTTTAGTTCGTTTTGATTTACTAGAATCGCAATATTTGTGTTTAAACTCTGCAAGTACGGTAGTAATCCCCCTATTTCACCCTTAATCAGGATTGCTCTCTCTGCGGTATCTAGGTAGATACAGCCAAGCTGCTGTCCCATTGGTCAGGACTTCAGGGGCTGTTCTGAAGGCCCTACACGTTAGATTAACTACCAGTGTCTTTAGGACGTGACAGAGGAACTGACCACTTTGATTTTACAGTGAGACCAAAATGATCACTCTAGTCCTTCTGGAAGTTATAGATCTGGCACTGACTAAAGACAGGCAGATTTGGGTTAGTTGTTAGGAATGGAATATAGAGGCGGCATCTCTATCACTCTAGAGAGGTTCTAGATACATCATTGACTGTGAATATGAGCCGTTGCTGATTGGTTACATTCAGATTGATGAGCCAGTCATAAAGAAGCAGGTATCAAGTAAAGTTTATCATTACTGCTTTGATTGTGATGCACATAGACAATAAGAGTCTCTATTTTCATGCATACTTTCAGAAAATAGAAATATTTCACTTGTGTGACTTTTCTGTAAGAGTTTTTGGCCCAAATGGTGGTGAATGTGAGAGTAACAGATCATTGACTCCCTGCAAAATCACCATTAAAGAAGCAGCTACGTGTTCAGTTTGATGCCCTTGCAGTTTGAAACTCTGGCATGGACTTTAGCAAAGGTGTGAAAACAGCCTCAGTCCTGGTTTGCCACTGCTAGAAGGTACTTAGCTCATGTTAGTTTGCCTCATGTTAAGGTTTCCTGTTCAGTATTTCTGTGGCTGCAGCTGCGGTTCACAAAATAATGATTAGAAGTCTTTCCTCCAGTCACCGCCGTCTCTCAGTGCCACTTTCTCCATCGAGTGATGGCAACACTCCGCCACTGTTTTGAAAAACAAGCTTGCAGTGAGAACAGTGGCAGTACATCAGTCAGAGTGGTTAGAGTGAGAAATGGTGAAAGGTGTTGGTGAGGAAAGTGATGCCTATTCACTATCCTGTCCATCTGGAGGCCAGAGCTGTTTTTATTTCATCCCTGAAGCTCAAAAATGTCAAAATCCTAACTGCTCTACGGTCAGATGTGGCGCCTCTTATGGTGGACGGCATGGTGTAAAACTGTGGCGTAATGTGACATTGAGCAAGCATTCATCTTCTGTGTTAGCGACTAATTCAGCAGACTGTTTTTCCTTTACATTAAGAGCCTCTCTGTGGGATAATGAACCCATTATGTTCTCCGCCTCAAAAGATTTGAGCACCTCAGAACTGATCTACGGGTAGTGGTTGAGATCTTCCCTCTGAAATGGGAGCCTCAAATAAAGAGCAGCACTTCATTAACACTACTAGCGCTGCTCTGTAGGCGACCCTGCCCCTCTGCAGTGACAGCAGAGGAGGGTAAAGTTGAGCTCCTCACTGCTGGGCTTCAGTTACATTTAGGGCAACATATGCCTTCAAAGAGGGGGGCAATTATTTATTATCACCCACCCCTAATTCTTCAGTGATATGAAGCTGAAGTCAGATATTCTCCAGATTCTTGTTCGAATTGTCCCGTTCCACCTTAAATGGAGCAGCGGTTCTGATGGCTGAGGTGCCAGAGTGTAACTGCTGACCTATTTAAGGTGGAACAGGAAATTTAGCCCCTGAGACGTCAACACTGATAGTGATTTATTATGCTTGTTATGAAGAGAAGGACCAAAACACAATGAAATAACATCAAATTAAGATAATAAGATGTTTATTGTAATTTTTTAACAGAGAAAATTCTCACATTTGTGGGTTTCTTTGGTCTCTTGTTCTCCATCTTACTGTTTTTTCTTTTTATTCTCATATCTCTCAGTTTGGAGTCTCTGAAAAACCTCTGTTTGGAGGGTCATGTAGCCCAAACACTTCGCCCCACCCCTCTATCTCAACAAGAATCGGGACCCCCTACCCTTAGATGAGTGCGCAAAACAGAGGGGTAGGGCTGAGTGGTAGGGGCGAGGGGTGAAATGGGACTGGGCCTATATCTTTACTGTAAGAGCACCAAGTAGTTTCTAGAATCCAGAATTGTATATTTTTTGTTTTAAATCGATCTACAGTACTGTACATTCAAATGGTCAATTCTCAACCTGTATATTTGCACTGAAGCAGAACCACATTTAAAAAATACTTCCAAAAACTATGAATCTGGTGATTTGTATTCAGCATACATTCAAACATTGAGCTGCACTGCATCCAGTTAAACAGGAATAATTATTACTCTTATGCTCTCTTTATATTCAGTCATGCAGTTAGTCGGTGTTTTAAGCACTGGCAATGTCCAGGATACGCTCAGAAAAGCATATTGTCATCTAATTTATCACGATAGTGATAAATATTGCCAA